>NC_067250.2:210727922-211030952 GCF_019359855.2 Lolium perenne | reverse complement strand
TATGTATGTGCATGGTCATGCTCTCTTTATTTGTCAATTGCCCAACCGTAATTTGTTCACCCAACATGTCTTGTTCGTCTTATGGGAGAGACACCTCTAGTGAACTGTGGACCCCGGTCCAATTCTCTTTCTTGAAATACAATCTCTTGCAATATTGTTTCTTGTTTTCTGCAAACAATCATCTTCCACACAATACGGTTAACTCTTTGTTACAGCAAGCCGGTGAGATTGACAACCTCACTGTTTCGTTGGGGCAAAGTACTTTGGTTGTGTTGTGCAGGTTCCACGTTGGCGCCGGAATCCCTGGTGTTGCGCCGCACTACATCCCGCCGCCATCAACCTTCAACGTGCTTCTTGGCTCCTCCTGGTTCGATAAACCTTGGTTTCTTTCTGAGGGAAAACTTGCTGCTGTGCGCATCATACCTTCCTCTTGGGGTTGCCCAACGAACGTGTGAAATACACGCCATCACTCGCTCGCTCGCTCGCACCTCCTGCTCACTGACAAACCCTGCACAAAAGTCAACATCATCACCCGAAAAAGGGGAGACACCATAATGCTCTCCCTTCTTCTCTCCTTCCGAGTGATCCCTCTTCCTCCGAGTTTCACTCGACGGGCAAACACCCATGTGCTGCATAGTAATAATAAAAAGGTAGTACTCGTAGAAAAATTGATATACGAATCTGTAATTAAATAGGTTAAACTAGGGTTTTGCCCAGTTCTACAGATCAAGGGTTCAAAAAATCCAACTACGGGGTTCGAACAACACGATTCTAATCCAAGAATTTTTTCGACCTAGGTCACCCAAATGGCCTCAAACTATAGGGTTAGCATCTAGTGCAGTATGTGTGAAAATGTATGCACTATGTGTGCTATAACTTGTATGTCTTTCATATTTGAACCAAATTTGAATAAGTTTGAAATATTTGAAAAGGGGCTTTTGGCTTAAACGTTTGAAACCAAAAACCACTTCTCTTCATGCATGCTTGACTTCATAAGACAGAGTTTAGCTAGGGTTAGGGGGTAGATGCATGATTTTCCTGGTTTGAATATGTCTAGACCTTGTTTATCAACTTAATTGAATGCTTACTATATGACATAAGAATACTATGTGACTTGTTTTTTATTTTTTGATTTTTTTAAAATTTTATGCCCATTTGAATCTTGGTCAAATCCTAGGTTTGAACATGGTTTAAACAAGTTTACATCATGAATATGAAAAATTAAGCATCTATATATCCTTCTTACTCACTCCAAAATGTAGCTCTTAGGAGGGTTTTTCGAAATTTCCATGTTTGAAACCAAAACCACTTCTCTTCATGCATGCTTGACTTCATAAGACAGAGTTTAGGGTTAGGGGTAGACATATACATGATTTTCTGGTTTGAATATGTCTAGACCTTGTTTATCAACTTGAATGCTTACTATATATATATGACATAATAATGTTATGTCCTTTGGTTTTTCATTCTTTTGATTTTTTATGAATTTCCATGCCCATTTGAATGTTTTGGTCAAATCCTAGAGGTTTGACCAAGATTTAAACAAGTTTAAAACATGAAAATGAAAAGGGAAGCTTGTATATCCTTCTTAGTCACTCTAAAATGAAGTTTTTGGGAGGTTTTTGAAATTTCCATGTTTGAAACCCAAAACCACTTCTCTTCATGCTAGACTTCATAAGACAATTTAATTAGGGGTTAGGGGGTAGATACATGATTTGTCTGGTTTGAATATGTCCAAACCTTGCTTGTTTATCAACTTGAATGCTTACTATATGACATAAGAATGCTTACCATATGTTTGAATTTTAAAAGCATATAGTCTTCTTATGTCATATAGTAAGCATTCAAAAGTTTTTCTTTGAGAGAGTAGCATGCATTCAAAAGTTGATAAATAAGATTTGGACATATTCAAACCAGACAAATCATGTATCTACACCCCCTAACCCTAAACTCTGTCTTATGAAGTCAAGCATGAAGAGAAGTGCTTTGGGTTTCAAACATGGAAATTTCACAAACCTCCCAAAAGCTTCATTTTACAGTGACTAAGAAGGATCCAGGCTTACCTTTTCATTTTCATGTTTTAAACTTGTTTAAATCTTGGTCAAACCTAGGATTTGACCAAGATTTAAATGGGCATAAAAAATCAGAAAAAACAGAAAAAATGAAAAACCAAAGAACATAGCCTTCTTATGTCATATAGTAAGCATTCAAGTTGATAAACAAGGTCTAGACATATTCAAACCAGAAAAAGCATGTATCTACCCCTAACCCTAAACTCTGTCTTACGAAGTCAAGCATGAAGAGAAGTGGTTTTGGGTTTCAAACATGGAAATTTCAAAAACCTCGCGAAAGCTTCATTTTAGAGTGACTAAGAAGGATCCATGCTTACCTATTCATTTTCATGTTTTAAACTTGTTTAAACCTTGATAAAACCAGGATTTTACCTATTTAATCATAGATTCATAGGTCGATTTTTTACTTTTTTATTATTACTATGCAGCACATGTGTGTTTGCCCGTCCAGTGAAACTCGGAGGAAGAGGGATCACACGGAAGGAGAAGAAGGGATAGCAGTCACGGGGCCCCTCTTATTATTTATGGTGTATATCTTTTTTCTGGTGATGTTGACTGTTGTGCAGCGTTTGTCAGTGCGCAGGAGGTGCGAGGCTGCGAGCGAGCGAGTCGAGCGAGGCCGAGAATGAGAGAGATGTTTTTTTCTTTTTCTTTTCCGTGAGAGGGACAACAGAAGGATCCAGAGACGACTTCCACTACGCATCCTGGTGCGCGTCTTCTCTTGACAAAGAAGATGGCTGGGAGTTTGCGTACCTACTATAGTACTACTACACAAGAACCATATACATGTCAAACTTTTCAATCATGACCCACATGCATTTTATGTATATATTCACAACTTTTAATGCATGCATGAAAACTCAGCAAAATATGTGCATTTTGGGTTGTCGCACATAAATGTGCTTTTACTTGTCTGCCACCAATCCAATTTTCATGTGAGGGGGAAACATGACACACGATGGACATTTCCAATGTTTCACGAATTAATTATCTCAATTTGCATCCATATATATATATGCGCCTGGTTACAGAAAGATCGAACCAAAGGTGAACTTGAAACATTTTCATTTTCATGTTTTAAACTTGTTTAAATCTTGGTCAACCCTTGGATTTGACCAAGATTCATAAAAAATTTAAAAACATAGTCTTCTTATATCATACAGTCAACATTCAAGTTGATAAAACAAGATCTAAACATATTAAAAGAAGAATCATGTATCTACCCCCTAACCCTAAACTCTGTCTTTTGAAGTCAAACATGAAGATACGTGGTTTTGGGTTTACAAGACGGAAATTTCAAAAACCTCCGAAAAGCTTAATTTTGGAGTGACTAAGAAGGATACATGCTTACTTTTTCATTTTCATGTTTTAAACTTGTTTAAAGCTTGGTCAAACCTAGCTAGCTAGGATTTGACCAAGATTCAAGTGCGCATAAAAAATTCGAAAAAACCCCAAAAATGAAAAACCATAACACATAGTCTTCTTGCGTCACATATATTGTAAGCATTCAAGTGTTGATAAACAATATCTAGACATATCAAACAAGAAAAATCATGTATCTATACCCCTAACCCTAAATTTGTCTTATGAAGTCAAGCATGAAGAGAAGTGGTTTGGGTTTTCAAACATGGAAATTTCGAAAACCGCCCAAAAGCTTCATTTCGGACTGACTAAGAAGGATCCATGCTTACCTTTTCATTTTCATGTTTTAAACTTGTTTAAATTCTTGTTCAAACCTAGGATTTGACCAAGATTCAAATGGGCATAAAAACAATCGAAAAAATCAAAAATGAAAAACCAAAGCACATAGTCTTCTTATGTCACATAGTAAGCCATTCAACTTGATAACAAGGTCTAGACCTATTCAAACCAGAAAAATCATGTATCTACCCCTAACCCTAAACTCATCTATCTTATGAAGTCAAGCATGAAGAGAAGTGGTTTTGGGTTTCAAACATAGACATTTCAAAAGCCTCCCAAAAGCTTCATTTTGGAGTGACTAAGAAGGATCCATGCCTAATTTTTCATTTTAATGTTTTAAACTTGTTTAAATCTTGGTTAAACCTATGATTTGACCAAAATTTGATTCGGCATAAAAATTCAAAACAAATCAAATAAATGAAAAACCAATGCACATAGTACATCTTCTTATGTCATATACTAAGCATTCAAGTTGATAAGCCAGGTCTAGACATATTCAAACTAGAAAAATCATGTATCTACCCCTAACCCTAAACTCGATTTGTCTTATGAAGTCAATCATGAAGAGGTGTTTTGGGTTTCAGACATGGAAATTTCAAAAACCTTCCAAAAGCTTCATTTTGAAGTTACTAATTAAGAAGGATCACTACAAGAAAAGTTTGGCAACTTTTCTTGTAGTGGATCCAGGCTTAATTTTTCATTTTCATGTTTTAAATTTTGGTCAAACCTAGGATTTGACCAAGATACAAATGGGCATAAAAATTTAGGGTAGCATCATACCCCCCTCCTTCCCGCGTAGAAAAAGTGTTAGGCGAGTAGTAGAATGGCATGACCAACAAGTTTCAAGTAAAATTTTTAATATGACCAAAATATACCAATTGATAGATGTGTTAACTTGGCTTCATGGGTGTGTGACCTAAGATTGAGCCATGGTACATTTTGCCAACAAAGTAGCAATTGAGTTGGCTTTCTACCTTAGTAGGCGTGCATTGGAAGGATGCATTATGCCGGCAAAGTTTTCAAACGTTCAAACTTTTCCGGTTTCTCATACAGTATTTGGCTCCTTGAGAAGCATTGATGTGATCATATAAGGTTATGCAAAACTTCGCCTTTCCCGTACTTACCCGAGCACTCGACACCCCTCGTCCCATGGCGACTCCTCCAGCCATAGCCCCGTGCACCCAGGCTCCACGACTCAGCCTCGGAGGGGTGTGCGCTAAAAGCTCGCAAATGTCTGTGTGCCATTGGTGTGCGAGGAAGCGAGGCGGCTCTGTGTCTTGCTGTGGCTATACTCTGGCGCCCTTTGATCTAGGAGAGGGAGAGGAGGGAGGGGTCCCATGAAGCGGCGGTGGCCCAGGTATCGGCGGCAGCCCGTGCAGCGGCGGCAAAGTGGGCTGGTCGGAGCATAGGCATGCGCCGGGGGCGAACCTCACCGGGTGAGGATGCTTCCATTGTGAAGAAGCACTTGCCATCCAGGGCTTCGGGTTCGCCAACAAACTCAGCGCCTCGGTCCATGGCGTTGCCGTCGTGGGGACGTCGGGGGCGGCGGCGACGTGCTGCAGCCCCAGCCTTTAGTGGGGACCAAAGTGCGACCGACCACATCACGGCGTCGGCAGCATTGGGGATGCCGATGGGCATCCAATGCCACACACAGATTTGGGAGGTTCTGGCCGGGCCGAGTTCCAAACTTCCATCATCGGAGCCGAGGGCTTGGTACTTCAAATTCCGAATCAGGCAATCCTTCGACCCCAATCAGCTTCTGCCTGTGGTCCAAATCCGAGATATCTTGGCGGCAGCTATGCTGGTTAAGCTTAGCCGGACAGCGGCAATCGACGATCTGCAAAACCTAGATGCCTTCCGAGGATTTGCAGCAGCCGTCAATGCACTCGTGGAGGCATCGCATGCTGGTAGCAGCGGCGAATGCGGGTATGTTGTTTTACTCCCTTTGTATGCTTTTGTCATAAAAATCAATTTGCTAATTCTCATTCGATTGAAAATTAGACCCATTCACCATCAACTCTCAAACAGTGGACACTAGTAATATGTAGAACTAGAAATTACACAAGATTTCTGTACTCCTAGTACTATTACTTTGACGCTACATGTTGTTTACACGAGGAAATTGCACAAACTACCGCTTATTGCTGCCTTCGTTGCGTAAAACACTTTTTTAAACCGTAATTTTTTTCCGCACAAACCACCAACTATCGTGTTCTGTTGCAGGGAGGTTCAAATTTAGGATTGAGCTGTTTAAGAGCAAATCAGATGATCGGGGACCACCAACTACTATAGTTTTAATTGCAAATAGAATCGATTTTGCAAAATTATGAAACACACATAACGTTTGTATTACTACAATTTTTTTGATGGTTTTATATTTTCATCATTTTTGTGTGAATCTTACACCAAGTAACACAACTTTCAGACGGAATACAAAATATTTTCAAACTTCCTAGATTTGATAGCTCAAATATTTTTAATTACTAGTTTTTCAGTATTTTAAAAAGTCGAAACACTATATTTTGGCTGAATGTTAGAAAATATATTTCATGATTATCCCATATTAGTTAAGAAGTACATAAACTAGTAGTAGTAATAAAGAACAGAGGGAGTTTATGGAGATACATCCATTAAGGGCATGTTAGTGTGTGTTGGTGTATTACTTATGCCTTCTTTGGTTAATACACTTCTCAAGTGATCCCCGCAAACCCTCTATTCTTGCCTAGAATACAAAAACTCCCCATCAAAGTATTAGTGCATTTTTTGGATGAGTATTCGAGAGGATTGGGTGAACACCAAGGATTTGCATAGGAAATTGGTACAATTGAATCCTTGGCTGTTTGATTTGTAGGATTGTTTCCGATAGGAATTTTTCCTAAGGATTTCTTTGCACAGATTCCATAGAAAATTAAACATCTACTCATGCCTCTTTTTAAGAATGCTTTACTTTTCCTATGGTGGAATCAAACAAAGTTTGGATTCTATGAATTCCTATAGGATTGGAGTGGACATGACATTGCAATCCTACATTTCCCTATTCCTACATCTTTCGGTAGGCATTTGCCTAGAATAAATAACCATGTGTATTACGGAGTAGCAATAAAATATAGGTTTATTTCTCTAAAGCATCTTGCAATCGTACTAGTACATGGCTTAAGAGACAATATTTTTACCATTTTTTTGCGAGAAGACAATATTATTACCATAGTTACTAAGTACATTTTATTGGATGATGAAGTGATAGCCCTCATCAATGCATTGTGAATTATTAGGGCATGGGTCGCACGTGATTTACGAGTACACCGCACGATCGAGAGCCGCCGTCCCTCTTTGCTTTCTACCGATGCGGCGGAGCTCCTCCCCACACCCACGAATAACTGAAAGCCACAACTGCTGGGGAAAAGTCTTGCGCCGAGAAAATCTACAACCGTGGTTGAGTACATGTGTTTCTTAAGATACGAGTGCTCCAATGCATTTTTTTCTTTCCTTTTACTAATTTACCTTGAAAATCCCGCACGTCCACTTATTTGTGGACGGAGGGAGTATCACGCCAAGAGGAAGTAGGACAATAGTGGGCGCTTATAGCCCGCCTACGTGGTACTTTTGCCAGCTGTTGGCTCTTCTATTGTTCTTGCTCTAAAGAAACCCCGATTGTGAAAGGCCAAGGCGTACTTCTTTTGGTCACGCAAAATTCAAAATACTGCCATGGACATTGAATTGACATGACAACACATAGCTTGGGATGTCCAAATTTGCACGTTAGACCAGTGACTTGTTCTTCACCTTTTCAGAGGGAACAGTGACTTTTTATTATGGGTCTATACACTTTCCAAGAAACAGGAGGAGATGCTGTAGAGTGTAGAGGAGCGAAGTCAAGCGCCCCGCCCCCACCTGCCCTATTTCGGTTCACCTCCATCGTCTACCTCCGCCCCCGCCCGCACCAATCGACCACCTTCCATAGCACGCGCCAGTGCCACCGCCATGCAGCTTTAGAATCAATTCCACCGCCCAGTTTGAGAGCCTCCGTTCTTCATCTTCCCCGCCACCTGCCGCCATCGAACCCAAATTAAACTCCAATCAGTTGAACCCAAACCTCATAGACCCACCCCTGCCCTGCGATGGCGGCATCGAACAAGGAAAATGATGACTCTGAACTATTTCAGAAGGTCTTTTCCGAAGGTCCCCTTGAAGAACTCGTAACAAGATGCGACGTCATCACCGCCGCGAGCCTCGTCGGTTCGTCCAAACTATTTTTCGACTCTGCAAATGATAGTGCAACTCTATCTTTTTCTCTCCCGTTTGGCCTGCCATGTGTTCTTCATTCTCACCCGACGAAGGTAGCACGGGATTGCAAGCTGACGTCGCTGGACAGGTTCTCCTCCGACGCTGTGATGCCAGACGGTACGGGTAAGCAGTGGGTAGGTGCCAATGGAGATTGAGTTGCCATGGTTGACACTGGCTTTCCTGCTTGCAAATGGAAACTTGTCAACGTCTACACTCGCCGTGAAATTCCTCTCCCTGTGCCGTTTGAAACCACCCACATTCCAAATATATACCACCACAACCTTCGTGCTATTATATTTCACAAGATATATATTTGCCAAGTTCCCACAGCTGCTGGGGGGTACAAAAATTTCTCTCTTGTAGCTGTTTTTGACATCAGAGTTGCCCTCCTTTGCGGCGAAGATTCTGGATGGACAGTTCTTACAGAGCCCAAGTCCCACATCTTTTACAATTACAGCGATGCAATTCTCCACAATGGGCTTGTGTTTGCCACAACTCATACTGGCACTGTTCACGCATAGAATCCTCAACAAGCTGGTAATTTTCCTCCGGACGTAGTGTATGATGAGCTTCATTATTCATGGCTGTAAAGATAATTTTAATGCACAAACTTATTAATTTTCGAACCTGACTGATCTGACTTGGAGGCTTGGGGCATATTGGCTTCGGATGAAATTTCATTGGTATTTAGACTTTTTATTCGAGATGATTACCATAGAAAAATTTGAGGATTGTATAATTAGGAGTTTTATTCTCAGATTGAATTATGTTGGATTTTGACCTCTACTTGAACTTCTTGAAATGAATCCTTTGGTTTCCCATGTGATGTACTCAAATACACCAATATGCTGTATTATTGAATGGAAATGCCATTATATCATCCCATCTGAATCCTAATGCGTTTTCCCAATTCTTAGGTTTTCAGATTTGTGCAAACCAAACATACCCTTCTTAACAGTAATTTTGTTTTCAAGCAGGTCCTCCGCTGATCGTAGAGCCACCGCCCATTGTGTTTGAATGGCGGTGTGCACTTGATGATGCTCTTGGCCATGATCACAAGGTCGATTATGGCATGTGGTCGTTAGCAAGATCTATAGATGGTTCTAGACTTCTTCTGATCCATACACTGGGCATTGCTGATGAAAGGGAATATTCCTGTAAAGTTTGCCATAATGCTTCTGATCGTCGTGTTCATCATGGTCGCACTGTTGGCAACTATGCTTCTGGGTTTGGTTGCCTGGTGTTCACGAAGGACACTAGTAAGTTAAATGAAGGTATTCCATGGGAAAAGATTGATGACCTTGGAGAATATTCTCTTTTCCTTGGAGTGAACTATCCGATTATGCTGCCATTAGGCGGTGCAGATGTTGTCCCAGGATGTCTGACGAGAAGAAATTGTGTGTACACCTTGCCGAATGAAGCATGGCTTCGCAATTCGCAGCTGCCTAAAATATGCCGATTCAGTCTGAATCGTGAAGATTGCGCCGTTGGTTTCCAAACCAACGCCTTGGAGAAAACATGCAAAACAAAAAAAGATAGGTACCTGGTAAAGACACCGCTTTGGTTCATCCCAAACTTCGCCAACGCCCCGGATTGGAACAAGTGTGATGTTTAATTCTGAAACAGGGCCTGCAGCCATTGTAGCTACTGATAGTATGTAATTTCATAGCTAATGAACGAGGCAATTGTGGTCTACTAATTACAACTGTTTTGTAAAGAGGTGGTCTATAAGTATACCCCTCTCTTCATTGATGCATTTGTGGTCTACATGATGGTACTCTTAAATATATGGGTGTGGCTCCTCAACATATAATGTGGGGGTATTATTGTGTTAAAGTTGAAGGCTTGATCAACTATAGGTTCACTTCTCTAGTTACATTACTAGGTACTCCGGTTGGCTATGTTGTGATGAACACATTGTGTTCTGTTGTTCGGTGAAGACAAAAGTAGAACTATGGTATGCTTATGTTTAAGAGCAAGCGAGGGTTTAGCTTGAGATGTTAAAATTCAGATTTGAACTATTTTTTGATATGGAAATTTGAAATATATATGGTACTGTATATGATTATGTATAACAACAAGCGACGAAAGGGCTGATGCTCCTATTCCTTGTCGGCGGGAGGACTATGTGTGCGGCGACTTGAGCCAAATTAGAAGGCCATAGCTATGTTGATTGGTCCTTGAAGTTGGAGGGGCTAGGATTTCGGATGAGCGGAGTGGGGGAAGTTGTTGCTCATGGAACAAAAGTCCTTAAAATAGTAATGTTAGTATATAGGAGTACAAGGTATATACTTGTACTATTTTAGTACTATAATAAGTATATCGGGTTCATCAAAAAGAATTATCTCGGGTTCACAACCACGTGGGGTCAAGGTGAGGGAAAGTTGGTCAATACCTCTTAACGCTATATCCCCGCCCCAAGTTCTAATGCGCAAGTGCTGTTATTTTTTAAAGGGAAATAGTGGTTCCTCTCCCCCAGAAACATGCCCCGCATCTCCACCTCCTAGTATCGTAGTACTACTACTGCATCTTCTCCAAAAAAAACCCTCTTCTGTCTCTTTCTCCCGTTCACCCCTCTCTCCCTTGCATTAGATTACCGACTCCAATGAAGTAGAAGTGTAAGGTTGAGGAGATTCCTGATTGCTACCACCAGTCCATGGGGTGGGGCAACCTCCACTACCCACTGGTGGAGAACATAGCCGAGCGGGCGGATATCCTCAGCACTGGTCGCCTCGCTCGAGGCATGATCGGCATGCGGCATGCCATCCGCGGAGCGCATAAGGTTCCGTTCGGTTTACCGAGCCTGCTCCACTGCGACCCCGAGACATGGCCAGACGACCGCGACAATACTGTAAGAGTATTTATTTATTTACTCATCTCGTTTCAGCTTGTGTTTTTTCAATCAACTTTTCTTATTGCCAAACATCATGCATGAATTTAGACTCAACATCATCACCTGATTTGGGAGTACTGTAAGGTTTGCTGCCTTCACTATGCACATGTACTCTTCGGAATTGCTTTATTTATCCATTACATCTGTGCTTCAGTTCTGCACAATCCGCTCTTCATTATGTCGAATACCTTGCATGCATAGACAATTTTGAAACAAATCCTATTTGCAGGGCATTCACGCGTTGTTGATGCCATTAGACAAGCCGACAGTTCCAGCATTTATCCATACCAAGGAGGAACTGGATGGACATGGACCCATGCACTGGGTGGGTTGTAACGGTGACTGGGTGGCATTTGTCCAGCAGGACGGGCACTTGATGATCCGCAACATATACATATCAGATACTATTATACCTCTTCCATCTCTGCAAGATGCAGGAATTTCTTTGGGCCCTACTAGTGAATGGTGGCATGGCAGCCCACCATTCCTGTTTAAATACAAAATAGATAAAAGTTTGGAACTGCTCAAAGTACGGATCGTCAAGAGGCCGTACAAAGATGATCTAGCAGGGCCATGGCATTACGAGGTAATCGTTGTATTTGACGAATTGATCGCTATCCTACAAGCGCCCCTAGAAAAGGAGTGGAATATCCTGAGAAACCCTGAATTCTTTGATAGAAACAGCTATGTCGATGCCATGGGCATTCCTGGATATGGTACAAGTTCACACCTACATCGTGTATACGCAGTTACATATCCGTATGGAGATGTTCTGGTTTGGGAACCATATACCTGTGGTGAGTCTTTGTTTTATGTCTTAACTAGTAAATGGCATGCTGCACATGTTGGACCAATTACGATTCGCAATATTGATGTATAAAAGTTGCGTTCTAAATGTTGTTCAAACTTTCAATACAACTAATAATTTGGTTATACCATCAAAATAAGTGTGAGCATATAGTTTATAAATATGAACAAAAATTTGGAACCTTTCTTAATCACTATCAAGTGGGACGTGTGATATCGGTGTGAGACTGCTCTGATTTTTCTTCATAATGGAAACATGACGGTTCTAGAAATAGTGGACACTGGTGTGGTATTTTTTTCACACGAATACCTCTAATCCCAACCGTTAGATTTTGGACACCAACAGTTGGAATTGCTGCTACATGTCTTGTTAAAAACTGGTGCCTTATAGTAGTAGAAAATAGAAGATAGAAGAGAAGAGATAATTTTCAGTGTAGTTCCTACTTGCTGCATTGTGGTTGATCTTTGTGCATTGCAGGGACACATGCAGCCCGCGTCTCATTGACGCCCGTCATTGAAGATGAAGAAGCGAAGTGGCTGCAATTTTCGCTCAAATCGAGGGAGATGCTGTCATGGAAGATGATGAAGCAAATGTGGCTCAAGGCGATGGAGGTGCCGATGAAGATAATGATGCTGATGAAGAAGAATTAGAAGAAGAAGAATTAGAAGAAGACGAATTCGATGATGAAGAATTAGATGATGAAGAATTAGATGATGATGGTGATAATCATAATTATGAAGATGAAGATGTATTTCTTGGATTTTCTGACCAGCGCACTTGGTTCCTGGCACCAATGAGAGCAGAGTCCATTACTGGTGAATCTGATCTCGCGTGGATTCAGGTTAAAGGTTATCGGCCCATCCTCGGTCCTTCAATATTACATATGGGTAACAAGCTGAGGTCTTATCCTTTGGTACGGTGCTACGTTTTCTTGAGATCTGCCCATACCTTGGACCCTGTAGAAGAGGCAAGGTGGGAAAGATTGAACAATTTGAAGGGGCGTTCTTTATTTCTTGGACTCAATCACCCAATTTTCATGCTACCCCCGCCAATCGACGCAGAGGCTGCAGAACCAGATTTCCAATTGTTCAAACTCGACCGTGTCTTTGCTACCCACAATCGCGCCCGTGATACATGGATACGTCCATGAGGCCAAATTGGTGCAGAATGCACGTCAATGGAGGTCCTGCCATAGGCTCAAGATTGCAGTACAAAAAACGAAGATTGAACATAGAGCCGAAGCACCCATGTGGTTCGTCCCAACACTTCCACCTGTTTTTCCTTGAGAAATAAGAGACAGATGGTGACCTTATTTTATAGAGAAAACATAGTGTTCGTGAACTTAACCTCATGAACATTCGCTGTTCGGTTTTTGCTGAAATAAAATTTTTGCAGAGATGAAGATCTTTGTTTGAATCCCGTGCTGAACATATTTTTCACAAATTAGCTACTGTATTGTGATGAATACATGCTGGTTTGTTGTTTGGTGCGTGAGCAGACATGAAGATCTTTGTCCCGAATACCACAATGGACATCTTTTTTTCTTCAAAAATTAGCTAAGCTCACGCTATTAGGCGCAAATGCCTATTAAGAGATTTGGTGCTCTTGGGCAGCAGTGCTCCTGCTATTTTAGAAAAAATAAAAAATATATTTATTTGTTCAAAAAATTAGAAAAAAAATCATGGAGTAGCTAATGAATTGTCCCATAAACGTGCAAAATTTCAGTTTCAAATACAAAAAATTCTGGGCTACACAAAAGTAACAAACGTGTGGATCTGGGTATGCATATTTCAAATCTCCAAATTTCAACAGATTTTGTCTTTTTTGTGTAGTCTACAATATAAAGAATGTCATATTAAAATTTTACACGCTTGTAGGTTACTTTATTTATTATGTCTACATTCATTTTCAGATTTTTTTGCAACAAATATGTATGATATTTGATTTTTTTAAACAATGAGAACCTTGGTGCCCATTAGCCAAAGACACTTTTCGCAAATGCCTTCAATAAAGGAACGGATGGTGACCTTATTTTATAGAGAAACCATAGTGTTTGTGAACTTAAAGTCATGAACACACGCTGTTCGGTTTTTGGTGAAATCAAAATTTAGCAGAGATGAAGATCTTTGTTTGAATCCCGTGATGAACACATTTTTCCTAAATTAGCTACCAGTATTGTGATGAATACATGCCGGTCTGTTTTTCGGTGGAGTAGCAGACATGCAGGGGATCGAAAGAAACGGCAAAGTAGCCAGAAATCAGGGGTCAAATATAAATTCGAGAAAGGAAACGATTATTAAACAGTCAGGCTGAAATGTTGGACGTACCTTGCAGCCGCTGCCTCAACATTTATCATTCAGAGAGGATGACATGTGGGACCCACGAACCAGCATCGTTCTCGACGTTTCTCAAAGGGGGCAGGAGATCGAAAGAAAAAGGCAAGTAGCTCGAAATCAGGTGTCCAAAAAATCCAAGAAAGGAAAGGTTTATCGCACAAAGAGGCTGACATATTGTACCCAGTTTGTAGCAGCGTCATCAACGTTTCAAAGGCGGTGGAGTTCGAAAGAAAAAGGCAAATAGCCAGAAATTAGGGGTCAAAAATAAATCCAGCAAAGGAAACTTTTATCGTACAAAGAGGCTGACATGTGGGACCCAGCCAGCAGCGTCCTCAACGTTTCTAAGGTGGCAGGCAATGGAAAAAAGGCAAATAGCCAGAAATTAGGAGTCAAAAATAAATGCAACAATAGAAACTCTTATTGTTCATAGAGGCTGACATGTTGGACCCATGAGCCAGCAGGGCCCTCAACGTTTCAAAGGCGTCACGGGATCAAAAGAAAAGAACCAAGTAGTCATTAATTAGGTGTCAAAAATAAATCCAAGAAAGTAAATGTTTTACTTTTCATAGAGGCTGTCATATGGGACCCATGAGCCAGCAGCGTCCTCAACGTTTCTAAGGCGGCTGGGGATCGGAAAAAAAGCGAAGTAGCCATTAATTAGGGGTCAACAATAAATCCAAGAAAAGAAATGTTTATTGTTCTTAGAGGCTGACATGTGGGAGCTATGCGCCAGCAGCGTCCTCATCGTTTCAAAGGCGGTCAGGGATCCAAAGAAAAAGGTAAATAGCCAGAAATCAGGGGTAAAAAAAAATCCAAGAAAAGAAATATTATTGTTCATAGAGGCTGGCATGTGGGACCCATGAGCCAGCAGCGTCCACAATTTCAAAGGCGGCACAGGATCGAAAAAAAAGGCAAGTGACCAAAAATCAGGGGGTAAAAAATCCAAGAAAAAACTTTATTGTACATAGAGGATGACATGCGGGTCCCATGAGCCAACAACTTACTCGTCGTTTCAGAGGGCCGAGGCGGCATGAGATCGAAAGAAAAAGGAAAGTGACCAAATATCAGGAGCAAAAAATAATCCATGAAAAGAAACTTTCATTGTACATAGAGGATGACATAGGGTCCCATGTTGTAGCAGCGGTCTGAACGTTTCAAAGACGGCATGAGATCGAAAGAAAAAGGCAAGTGACCAAATATCAGGAGCCAAAAATAATCCAAGAAAAGATACTTTTATTGTACCTTTGAGAGTCGGCATGAGATTGAAAGAAAAAGGCAAGTGACCAAATATCAGGAGCCAAAAACCTAGAAAAGAAACTTTTATTGTACATAGAGTATGACATGCGGGTCCCATGACGCTGCAGCATCCTCAACGTTTCCAAGGCGGCAGGGGATCAAATGAAAAGGAAATAGCCAAAAAGCAGAGGGTGAAAAAAATCAAAGAAAAGAAACTTTTATTGTTCATAGTGGATGACATGTGGGACCCATGAGGCAGCAGCATCCTCAACGTTTCCAAGCAGCAGGGGATCGAAAGAAAAAGGAAATAGCCAAAAATCAGAGCGTGAAAAATAATCCAAGAAAAGAAACTTTTATTTTACATAGAGGATGACATGTGGGTCCCATTTTGCAGCAGCGGTCTCAACGTTTCAAATGCGGCTTGAGATCAAAAGAAAACGAAAGTAGCCCGAAATTAGGGGGAATAAAACTCCAAGAAAAGAAAGTTTTTTGTACATAGAGGATGGCATACGGGTCCCAAGGCGGCAGGGGAACAAAAGAAAAAGGAAATAGCCAAAAATCAGAGGGGTGAAAAAAAAATCCAAGAAAAAAGAAACTTTTAGAGTTCATAGTTCATAGAGGATGACATGCGGATCCCATGAGGCAGCATCGTCCTCAATGTTTCCAAGGCGGCACACAGGACCAAAAGAAAAAGGATGTACCCCTGCTGGGCCTTTTGATCAAAAAATAATCCAAGATAAGGAAGATATAAATTGGGGCTGCCTGGCCATCTGGGCCTTCTAACCTGCTGGACCTCTTTTGACTCGTACAATTTCAGCCCACTCCAAAACAAGAAAGTCCTATGCTTCGCAAAAACTAAACAAAAACAAGGAGATTCATATTAGTTCGTTTATGTAAAAATAAAGATTTAATTTATCCGTTTGCAATAGCTCAGAGCGAAATACACTTTTTATTGTCTGCAAAATAATCAAGATATCACATGTTTCTTGTACGGGGAGGCTGACATCAGGACCCATGAGCCAGCAGCGTCGTCAAAGTTTTAAAGGCGGCAGGGGATCGGAAGAAAAAATAAATCAAAAATCAGTTGGTAAAAAAATCGAAGAAAAGAAACATTTATCGTTCTGAGAGGATGACATGCGGGACCCATGTGGCAGCAGCATCCTCAACGTTTCCAAGGCAAAGCACGGGATCCAAAAAAAAGGCAAAATAGCCGAGAAATTAGGGGTCAAAATAACTCCAAGAAAAGAAAGGTTTATCGTCCATAGAGGCTGACATGTGGGACCCATTAGCGAGCAGAATCTTCAACGTTCAAAGGCGGCAGGGGATCAAAAGAAAAAGGAAGTAGCCAGAAATTAGGGGTAAAAAATAACTCCAACAATGGAAACTTTTATTGTTCATAGAGGATGACATGCGGGACCCATGAGCCAGCAGCTTCCTCAACGTTTCAAAGGCGGCATGGGATCGAAAGAAAAATGCAAGTGACCAAATATCAGGAGCCAAAAATAATCCAAGAAAAGAAACTTTATTGTACATAGAGGATGACATGCGGGTCCCATTTAGCAGCAGCGGTATCACCATTTGAGATGTGGCAGGAGGTCGAAAGAAAAAAGGCAAGTGACCAAATATCAGGAGCCAAAAAAAATCCAAGAAAAGAAAGTTTTATAGTACATAGAGGATGTCATGTGGGTCCCATTTTGTAGCAGCTGTATCACCGTTTGAGAGGCGGCAGGGGATCGAAAGAAAAAGGCAAGTGACCAAATATGAGGTGCCAAAAATAATCAAAGAAAAGAAAGTTTTCAATGTTTCAAAGGCGGCAGGGGATCAAAAGAAAAAGGAAGTAGCCAGAAATTAGGGGTCAAAAATAACTCCAAGAAAGGAAACTTTTATTGTTCATAGAGGATGACATGCGGGACCCAAGCGCCAGCAGCTTCCTCAACGTTTCAAAGGCGGCATGAGATCGAAAGAAAAGGCAGGTGACCAAATATCGGGACCCGAAAATAATCCAAGAAAAGAAATTTACTGTACATAGAGGATGACATGTGGGACCCATTTTGCACAGGACCAAAAGAAAAATGAAGTAGCCGAGAAATCAGGGGTGAAAAAATCCAAGAAAAGAAAGATTTCAATTGGGCTGCATCCGGACATCTGGGCCTTCGAACTATCCCTTGGGCCTTTTGACTCGTACAATTTCAGCCCACTCCAAAACAGGAAAGTTCGGTTTTTCTCAAAAAAAAAACAGGAAAGTCCTATGCTTCGCAAAAACAAAAAACAAGGACACTCAACATATAAGTTTCTTTATGTAAAAATGAAGATTTAATTTATCCGTTTGCAATAGCTCAGAGCGAAATACACTGTTTATTGTCTGGAAAATAATCAAGATATCACATGTTTCTTGTACGGGAGGCTGACATCGGGGACCCATGAGCCGGCGGCGTCGTCCAACGTTTCAAAGGCGGCAGGGGATCGAAAATAAAATAAAAAACTAAAAATCAGTTGGTAAAAAAATCCAAGAAAAGAAAACATTTATCGTTCTGAGAGGATGACATGCGGGACCCATGAGCCAGCAGGTTCCTCAACGTTTCAAAGGCGGCAGGGGATCAAAAGAAAAAAAAGGAAATAGCCAGAAATTAATTAGGGGTAAAAAATAAATCCACCAAAGGAAACTTTTATTGTTCATAGAGGATGACATGTGGGACCGACCTGCCAACAGCGTCCTCATCGTTTCAAAGGGGGCAGGGGATCAAAAGAAAAAGGCAAATAGCCAGAAATTAGGGGTCAAAAATAACTCCAAGAAAGGAAACTTTTATTGTTCGTAGAGGATGACATGGGGGACCCATGAGTCAGCAGCTTACTCAACGTTTCAAAGGCGGCATGAGATCGAAAGAAAAAAACGCAAGTGACCAAATATGAGGTGCCAAAAATAATCCAAGATTTATTGTACATAGAGGATGACATGCGGGTCCCATTTTGCAGCAGCAGTCTCAATGTTTGAAATGCGGCTTGAGATCAAAAGAAAATGAAAGTAGCTAGAAATTAGGGGGTCAAAAAAAATCCAAGAAAAGAAAGTTGATGGACATAGAGGTTGACATGCGGGTCCCATGTGCCAGGAGCTTACTCAACGTTTCAAAGGGGCCAGGGGATCAAAAGTAAAAGGCAAATAGCCAAAAATAAGAGGGTGAAAAAAAATCCAAGAAAACAAACTTTTATAGCACATAGAGGATGACATGCGGGTCCCATGAGCCAGCAGGTTCCTCAACGTTTCAAACGTGGCATGAGATCGAAAGAAAAAGGCAAGTGACGAAATATCAGGAGCCAAAAATAATTCAAGAAAAGAAACTTGATTGTACATAGAGGATGACATGCGGGTCCCATGTGTAAGCAGCTTACTCAACGTTTCCAAGGCGGCAGGGCATCAAAAGAAAAAAGGAAATAGACAAAAATCAGAGAGTGAAAAAAAAAACATAGAAAATAAACTTTTATAGCACATAGAGGATGACATGCGGGTCCCATGAGCCAGCAGGTTCCTCAAAGTTTCAAACGTGGCATGAGATCGAAAGAAAAAAACGCAAGTGACCAAATATCAGGAGCCAAAAATAATCCAAGAAAAGAAAGTTTTATAGTACATAGAGGATGACATGCGGGTCCCATTTAGCAGCAGCGGTATCACCGTTTGAGAGGCAGCAGGGGATCGAAAGAAAAAGTCAAGTACCAAATATGAGGTGCCAAAAATAATCCAAGAAAAGAAAGTTTTATAGTACATAGAGGATGACATGCGGGTCCCATTTAGCAGCAGGTTCCTCAACGTTTCAAACGTGGCATGAGATCGAAAGAAAAAGGCAAGTGACCAAATATCAGGAGCCAAAAATAATTCAAGAAAAGAAACTTGATTGTACATAGAGGATGACATGCGGGTCCCAATTAGCAGCAGCGGTATCACCGTTTGAGAGGCTGCACGGGATCGAAAGAAAAAGGCAAGTGACCAAATATCAGGAGCCAAAAATAATCCAAGAAAAGAAATTTTATTGTACGTAGAGGATGACATGCGGGTCCCATTTTGCAGCAGCGGTCTCAACGTTTCCAAGGCGGCACAGAACCAAAAGAAAAATAAAGTAGCCAGAAATCAGTGGGTGAAAAAAATCCAAGAAGAAAGATTTCAATTGGGCTGCATCTGGACATCTGGGCTTTCGAACTATCCTGCTTGGCCTTTTGACTCGTACAATTTCAGCCCACTCCGAAACAGGAAAGTTCCGATTTTTCTAAAAAAACAGGAAAGTCCTATGCTTCGCAAAGACAAAAAAACAAGGAGATTCAACATATAAGTTTGTTTATGTAAAAATAAATATTTAATTATCCGTTTGAAATAGCTCAGAGCGCAATACATTGTTTATTGTCTGCAAAATAATCAAGATATCATATGTTTCTTGTACGGGGAGGCTGACATCGGGGACCCATGAGCCAACAGCGTCGTCAACGTTTTAAAGGTGGCAGGGGATGGAAAGAAAAAATAAACCAAAAATCTGTTGGTAAAAAATCCAAGAAAAGAACCATTTTCGTTCTGAGAGGATGACATGTGGGACCCATGAGGCAGCAGCATCCTCAGCGTTTATTGTTCATAGAGGTTGACATGTGGGACCCGTGAGCCAGCGGCGTCCTCAACGTTTTAAAGGCTGCAGGTGATCGAAAGAAAAAATAAGCCAAAAATCGTTTGGTCAACAAAATCCAAGAAAATAAACATTTACCGTTCTGAGAGGATGACATGCGGGACCCATGAGGCAGCAGCATCCTCAATGATTCCAAGGCGGCAGGGGAAATATCCAAAAATTAATTAGGGGTTCAAAATAAATCCATCAAAGGAAACTTTTATTGTTCATAGAGGATGACATGTGAGACCGACCTGCCAACAGCGTCCTCATCATTTCAGAGGGGGCAGGAGATCAAAAGAAAAAGGCAAATAGCCAGAAATTAGGGGTAAAAAATAACTCCAAGAAAGGAAACTTTTATTGTTCGTAGAGGATGACATGCGGGACCCATGAGCCAGCAGCTTACTCAACGTTTCAAAGGCGGCATGAGATCGAAAGAAAAAGGCAAGTGACAAAATATCAGGAGCCAAAGATAATCCAAGAAAAGAAACTTTATTGTACGTAGAGGATGACATGCGGGTCCCATTTAGCAGCAGCGGTCTCAACGTTTCAAATGCGGCTTGAGATCAAAAGAAAAAGAAAGTTGATTGTACATAGAGGATGACATGCGGGTCCCATGAGTCAGCAGCTTACACAACGTTTCCAAGGCGGCAGGGGATCTAAAGAAAAAGGAAATAGCCAAATATCAGTGGGTGAAAATAAAATAATGAATATAAACTTTTATAGCTCATAGAGGATGACATGCGGGTCCCATGAGCCAGCAGGTTCCTCAACGTTTCAAACGTGGCATGAGATTGAAAGAAAAAGGCAAGTGACCAAATATGAGGAGCCAAAAATAATTCAAGAAAAGAAAGTTTTATAGTACATAGAGGATGACATACGGGTCCCATTTAGCAGCAGCGGTATCACCGTTTGAGAGGCGGCAGGGGATCAAAAGAAAAAAGAAATTGCCAAAAAAAACAGGGTGAAAAAACCAAGAAAAAGAAATTTTATAGTACATAGAGGATGACATGCGGGTCCCATGAGCCTGCAGGTTCCTCAACGTTTCAAACGTGGCATGAGATCGAAAGAAAAAGGCAAGTGAAAAAATATCAGGAGCCAAAAATAATTCAAGAAAAGAAAGTTTTATAGTACATAGAGGATGACATGCAGGTCCCATTTAGCAGCAGCGGTATCACCGTTTGAGAGGCGGCAGGGGATCGAAAGAAAAAGGCAAGTGAAAAAATATGAGGAGCCAAAAATAATTCAAGAAAAGAAAGTTTTATAGTACATAGAGGATGACATGCGGGTCCCATTTAGCAACAGCGGTATCACCGTTTGAGAGGCGGCAGGGGATCGAAAGAAAAAGGTAAGTGACCAAATATGAGGTGCCAAAAATAATTCAAGAAAAGAAAGTTTTATAGTACATAGAGGATGACATGCGGGTCCCAGTTAGCAGCAGCGGTATCACCATTTGAGAGGCGGCAGGGGATCGAAAGAAAAAGGCAAGTGACCAAATTTGAGGTGCCAAAAAAAACTCCAAGAAAAGAAAGTTGATTGCACATAGAGGATGACATGCGGGTCCCATTTAGCAGCAGCGGTCTCAACGTTTCCAAGGCGGCAAGGGATCAAAAGAAAAAGGAAGTAGCCGTAAATCGTGGGGTCAAAAATCCAAGAATAGAAAGAATTTTGGTTCATAGAGGATGACATGCGGGACCCATGATCCTGCATCGTAAACGGCTCGATCGGAGAACGTTGAACGAGATGGCGCGATCGAGAAAAAAAAACAATGCCAGAGAGGCTGCCATCAGGGCCCTACATCCCTCGGCGGTGCGGATTTGCGTTGACTCGGCCGGCGAACCCGAGATTTCGAGATGCACCACGTCCCGGGCCACCATACGCGACGTTTTGGCCGCTTTCGTCGGGCTAGGTGGCCTCAAAAACGAGAAAAAAAAAGTTTTGACATGCACCACGAAGGGACCAAAAATCGTCGGCCATGGTACACCAGCAACCACGGCGCGACTTCAACTTCGTCGGCCATGGCAACTTTTCTTGTAGTGTTAGTTCCCTCCATTGAGGGGCTTGATACGTCTCCGACGTATCGATAATTTCTTGTGTTCCATGCCACATTATTGATGATATCGACATGTTTTATGCACACTTTATGTCATATTCGTGCATTTTCTGGAACTAACCTATTAACAAGATGCCGAAGTGCCAGTTGCTGTTTTCTGCTGTTTTTGGTTTCAGAAATCCTAGTAAAGAAATATTCTCGGAATTGGACGAAATCAACGCCCAGGGTCCTATTTTGCCACGAAGCTTCCAGAAGACCGAAGAGGAGACGAAGTGGGGCCACGAGGCGGCCAAACCCTAGGGCGGTGCGGCCTGGCCCTTGGCCGCGCCGACCTGTGGTGTGGGGCCCTCGTGTGGCCCCCTGACCTGCCCTTCCGCCTACAAATAGCCTTTGTCGCGAAACCCCCAATACCGAGAGCCACGATACGGAAAACCTTACTGAGACGCCGCCGCCGCCAATCCCATCTCGGGGGATTCTGGAGATCTCCTCCGGCACCCTGCCAGAGAGGGGATTCATCTCCCGGAGGACTCTTCACCGCCATGGTCGCCTCCGGAGTGATGAGTGAGTAGTTCACCCCTGGACTATGGGTCCATAGCAGTAGCTAGATGGTTGTCTTCTCCTCATTGTGCTTCATTGTTGGATCTTGTGAGCTGCCTAACATGATCAAGATCATCTATCTGTAATACTATATGTTGTGTTTGTCGGGATCCGATGGATAGAGAATACTATGTTATGTTAATTATCAAGTTATTACCTATGTGTTGTTTATGATCTTGCATGCTCTCCGTTATTAGTAGAGGCTCTGGCCAAGTTTTTGCTCTTAACTCCAAGAGGGAGTATTTATGCTCGATAGTGGGTTCATGCCTCCATTGAATGCGGGACGATGTGAGAAAGTTCTAAGGTTGTGGATGTGCTGTTGCCACTAGGGATAAAACATTGATGCTATGTCTAAGGATGTAGTTATTGATTACATTACGCACCATACTTAATGCAATTGTCTGTTGTTTTGCAACTTAATACTGGAAGGGGTTCGGATGATAACCTGAAGGTGGACTTTTTAGGCATAGATGCATGCTGGATAGCGGTCTATGTACTTTGTCGTAATGCCCAATTAAATCTCACTATATTTATCATGACATGTATGTGCATTGTTATGCCCTCTCTATTTGTCAATTGCCCGACTGTAATTTGTTCACCCAACATGCTTTTATCTTATGGGAGAGACACCTCTAGTGAACTGTGGACCCCGGTCCTATTCTTTACATCGCATACAATCTACTGCAATACTTGTTTTACTGTTTTCTGCAAACAATCATCTTCCACACAATACGGTTAATCCTTTGTTACAGCAAGCCGGTGAGATTGACAACCTCACTGTTTCGTTGGGGCAAAGTACTTTGGTTGTATTGTGCAGGTTCCACGTTGGCGGCGGAATCTCTGGTGTTGCGCCGCACTACATCCCGCCGCCATCAACCTTCAACGTGCTTCTTGACTCCTACTGGTTCGATTAAACCTTGGTTTCTTACTGAGGGAAACTTGCCGCTGCGCATCACACCTTCCTCTTGGGGTTCCCAACGGACGTGTCAACTACACGCATCAAGCAAATTTCTGGCACCGTTGCCGGGGAGATCAAGACACGCTGCAAGGGGAGTCTCCACTTCCCAATCTCTTTACTTTGTTTTTGTCTTGCTTTATTTTATTTACTACTTTGTTTGCTGCACTAAATCAAAATACAAAAAAATTAGTTGCTAGCTTTACTTTATTTACTGTCTTGCACTCTATATCAAAAACACAAAAAAAAATTTAGTTACTTGCATTTACTTTATCTAGTTTGCTTTATTTACTACTGCTAAAATGGCCACCCCTGAAAATACTAAGTTGTGTGATTTCACAACCACAAATAATAATGATTTCTTATGCACACCTATTGCTCCACCTGCTACTACAGCAGAATTCTTTGAAATTAAACCTGCTTTACTGAATCTTGTTATGCGAGAGCAATTTTCTGGTGTTAGTTCTGATGATGCTGCTGCCCATCTTAATAATTTTGTTGAACTATGTGAAATGCAAAAGTATAAGGATGTAGATGGTGATATTATTAAATTGAAATTGTTTCCTTTCTCATTAAGAGGAAGAGCTAAAGATTGGTTGCTATCTCTGCCTAAGAATAGTATTGATTCCTGGACTAAATGCAAGGATGCTTTTATTGGTAGATATTATCCCCCTGCTAAAATTATATCTTTGAGAAGTAGCATAATGAATTTTAAACAATTGGATAGTGAACATGTTGCTCAAGCTTGGGAAAGAATGAAATCTTTGGTTAAAAATTGCCCAACACATGGACTGACTACTTGGATGATCATCCAAACCTTCTATGCAGGACTAAATTTTTCTTCGCGAAATTTATTGGATTCAGCTGCTGGAGGTACCTTTATGTCCATCACTCTTGGTGAAGCAACAAAACTCCTTGATAATATGATGATTAATTACTCTGAATGGCACACGGAAAGAGCTCCACAAGGTAAGAAGGTAAATTCTGTTGAAGAATCCTCTTCCTTGAATGATAAGATTGATGCTATTATGTCTATGCTTGTGAATGATAGGACTAATGTTGATCCTAATAATGTTCCGTTAGCTTCATTGGTTGCCCAAGAAGAACATGTTGATGTAAACTTCATTAAAAATAATAATTTCAACAACAATGCTTATCGGAACAATTCTAGTAATAACTATAGGCCATATCCTTATAATAATGGTAACGGTTATGCTAATTCTTATGGGAATTCTTACAATAATAATAGGAATACACCCCCTGGACTTGAAGCTATGCTTAAAGAATTTATTAGTAAACAAACTGCCTTTAACAAATCTGTTGAGGAAAAACTCAATAAAATTGATATTCTCGCTTCTAAGGTTGATAGTCTTGCCTCTGATGTTGATCTTTTGAAATCGAAAGTTATGCCTAATAGGGATATTGAAAATAAAATTATTACTACAGCAAATGCCATCCAAGTTAGAATTAATGAGAATATAAGATTAATGGCTGAATTGCGTGCTAGGTGGGATAGAGAAGAAAATGAAAAACTAGCTAAAGAGAATAATGTAGCTAAAGTTTGGACTATTACCACCACAAGTAATGTTGATTCTTCACATGTTTCTGCACCTCCTACTATTAATGGTAAAATAATTGGTGTTGGCAATGTTTCTACTCCTAGTGCAAAGCGTACAAAACTGCCTGAAATTGCTAAAACTGCTGAAATTGCTTGTGATAAAACTGCTAAAAAAAATTCCAACCTTGGGGATGATGATCCCATTGCTGTAGCTCATAATGATTTAGATTTTGATGATTGCCACATCTCTGAAGTTATAAAGTTCTTACAAAAACTTGCTAAGAGTCCCAATGCTAGCGCTGTAAACTTGGCTTTCACAAAACATATTACGAATGCTCTCATAAAAGCTCGAGAAGAGAAACTAAAACTTGAAACTTCTATTCCTAGAAAACTAGAGGATGGTTGGGAACCCATCATTTAAATGAGGGTCAATGATTTTGATTGTAATGCTTTATGTGATCTTGGTGCAAGTATTTCTGTTATGCCTAAGAAAGTCTATGATATGCTTGACTTGCCACCATTGAAAAATTGTTATTTGGATGTTAATCTCGATGATAATGCTAAAAAGAAACCTTTGGGGAGAGTTGATAATGTTCATATTATGGTTAACAATAACCTTGTCCCCGTTTATTTTGTTGTCTTGGATATTGAATGCAATGCACCTTGTCCCATTATATTGGGAAGACCTTTTCTTCGAACTGTTGGTGCTATCATTGATATGAAGGAAGGTAATATTAAATATCAATTTCCTCTCAAGAAAGGTATGGAACACTTCCCTAGAAAGAGAATGAAGTTACCTTTTGATTCTATTATTAGAACAAATTATGATGTTGACACTTCGTCTCTTGATAATACTTGATACACACTTTCTGCGCCTAGCTGAAAGGCGTTAAAGAAAAGCGCTTATGGGAGACAACCCATGTTTTTACTACAGTACTTTGTTTTTATTTTGTGTCTTGGAAGTTGTTTACTACTGTAGCAACCTCTCCTTATCTTAGTTTTGTATTTTGTTGTGCCAAGTAAAGTCTTTGATAGTAAAGTTCATACTAGATTTGGATTACTGCGCAGTTTCAGATTTCTTTGCTGTCACAAATCTGGGCAAAATTCTCTGTAGGTAACTCAGAAAATTATGCCAATTTACGTGAGTGATCCTCAGATATGTACGCAACTTTCATTCAATTTGAGCATTTTCATTTGAGCAAGTCTGGTGCTTCGATAAAATTCGTCAATACGAACTGTTCTGTTTTGACAGATTCTGCCTTTTATTTCGCATTGCCTCTTTTGCTATGTTGGATGAATTTCTTTGATCCATTAATGTCCAGTAGCTTTATGCAATATCCAGAAGTTTTAAGAATGATTGTGTCACCTCTGAACATGTTAATTTTTATTGTCCACTAACCCTCTAATGAGTTGTTTCGAGTTTGGTGTGGAGGAAGTTTTCAAGGATCAAGAGAGGAGTATGATGCAATATGATCAAGGAGAGTGAAAGCTCTAAGCTTGGGGATGCCCCGGTGGTTCACCCCTGCATATTCTAAAGAAGACTCAAGCGTCTAAGCTTGGGGATGCCCAAGGCATCCCCTTCTTCATCGACAACATTATCAGGTTCCTCCCCTGAAACTATATTTTTATTCCGTCACATCTTATGTGCTTTGCTTGGAGCGTCGGTTTGTTTTTGTTTTTGTTTTTGTTTTGTTTGAATAAAATGGATCCTAGCATTCACTGTATGGGAGAGAGACACGCTCCGCTGTTGCATATGGACAAGTATATCCTTAGTTTCTACTTATAGTATTCATGGCGAAGTTTCTTCTTCGTTAAAATGTTATATGGTTGGAATTGGAAAATGCTACATGTAGTAATTCTAAAATGTCTTGGATAATGTGATACTTGGCAATTGTTGTGCTCATGATTAAGCTCTTGCGTCATATACTTTGCACCCATTAATGAAGAAACACATAGAGCTTGCTAAATTTGGTTTGCATATTTGGTCTCTCTAAAGTCTAGATAATATCTAGTATTGAGTTTTGAACAACAAGGAAGACGGTGTAGATTCTTATAATGTTTACAATATGTCTTTTATGTGAGTTTTGCTGCACCGTTCATCCTTGTGTTTGTTTCAAATAACCTTGCTATCCTAAACCTTGTATCGAGAGGGAATACTTCTCATGCATCCAAAATCCTTGAGCCAACCACTATGCCATTTGTGTCCACCATACATACCTACTACATGGTATTTCTCCGCCATTCCAAAGTAAATTGCTTGAGTGCTACCTTTAAAATTCCATCATTCACCTTTGCAATATATAGCTCATGGGACAAATAGCTTAAAAACTATTGTGGTATTGAATATGTACTTATGCACTTTATCTCTTATTAAGTTGCTTGTTGTGCGATAACCATGTTCACTGGGGACGCCATCAACTATTCTTTGTTGAATATCATGTGAGTTGCTATGCATGTTCGTCTTGTCTGAAGTAAGAGAGATCTACCACCTTAATGGTTGGAGCATACATATTGTTAGAGAAGAACATTGGGCCGCTAACTAAAGCCATGATTCATGGTGGAAGTTTCAGTTTTGGACATATATCCTCAATCTCATATGAGAATAATAATTGTTGCCACATGCTTACGCATTAAAGAGGAGTCCATTATCTGTTGTCAATGTTGTCCCGGTATGGATGTCTAAGTTGAGAATAATCAAAAGCGAGAAATCCAAAATGCGAGCTTACTCCTTAGACCTTTGTACAGGCGGCATGGAGGTACCCCATTGTGACACTTGGTTAAAACATGTGTATTGCGATGATCCGGTAGTCCAAGCTAATTAGGACAAGGTGCGGGCACTATTAGTATACTGTGCATGAGGCTTGCAACTTGTAAGATATAATTTACATAACTCATATGCTTTATTACTACCGTTGACAAAATTGTTTCATGTTTTCAAAATCAAAGCTCTAGCACAAATATAGCAGTCGATGCTTTTCCTCTTCGAAGGACCTTTCTTTTACTTTTATGTTGAGTCAGTTCACCTATCTCTCTCCATCTCAAGAAGCAAACACTTGTGTGAACTGTGCATTGATTCCTACATGCTTGCATATTGCACTTATTATATTACTCTATGTTGACAATATCCATGAGATATACATGTTACAAGTTGAAAGCAACCGCTGAAACTAAATCTTCCTTTGTGTTGCTTCAATGCTTTTACTATGAATTATTGCTTTATGAGTTAACTCTTATGCAAGACTTATTGATGCTTGTCTTGAAGTACTATTCATGAAAAGTCTTTGCTATATGATTCACTTGTTTACTCATGTCATATACATTGTTTTGATCGCTGCATTCATTACATATGTTTACAAATAGTATGATCAAGGTTATGATGGCATGTCACTCCAGAAATTATCTTTGTTATCGTTTTACCTGCTCGGGACGAGCAGAACTAAGCTTGGGGATGCTGATACGTCTCCGACGTATCGATAATTTCTTGTGTTCCATGCCACATTATTGATGATATCTACATGTTTTATGCACACTTTATGTCATATTCGTGCATTTTCTGGAACTAACCTATTAACAAGATGCCGAAGTGCCGATTCTTTGTTTCTGCTGTTTTTGGTTTCAGAAATCCTAGTAAAGAAATATTCTCGGAATTGGACGAAATCAACGCCCAGGGTCCTATTTTGCCACGAAGCTTCCGGAAGACCGAAGAGGAGACGAAGTGGGGCCACGAGGCGGCCAAACCCTAGGGCGGCGCGGCCTGGCCCTTGGCCGCGCCGACCTGTGGTGTGGGGCCCTCGTGTGGCCCCCTGACCTGCCCTTCCGCCTACAAATAGCCTTCGTCGCGAAACCCCCAATACCGAGAGCCACGTTACGGAAAACCTTACTGAGACGCCGCCGCCGCCAATCCCATCTCGGGGGATTCTGGAGATCTCCTCCGACACCCTGCCAGAGAGGGGATTCATCTCCCGGAGGACTCTTCACCGCCATGGTCGCCTCCGGAGTGATGAGTGAGTAGTTCACCCCTGGACTATGGGTCCATAGCAGTAGCTAGATGGTTGTCTTCTCCTCATTGTGCTTCATTGTTGGATCTTGTGAGCTGCCTAACATGATCAAGATCATCTATCTGTAATACTATATGTTGTGTTTGTCGGGATCCGATGGATAGAGAATACTATGTTATGTTAATTATCAAGTTATTACCTATGTGTTGTTTATGATCTTGCATGCTCTCCGTTATTAGTAGAGGCTCTGGCCAAGTTTTTGCTCTTAACTCCAAGAGGGAGTATTTATGCTCGATAGTGGGTTCATGCCTCCATTGAATCTGGGACAAAGGACAGAAAGTTCTAAGGTTGTGGATGTGCTGTTGCCACTAGGGATAAAACATTGATGCTATGTCTAAGGATGTAGTTATTGATTACATTACGCACCATACTTAATGCAATTGTCTGTTGTTTTGCAACTTAATACTGGAAGGGGTTCGGATGATAACCTGAAGGTGGACTTTTTAGGCATAGATGCATGCTGGATAGCGGTCTATGTACTTTGTCGTAATGCCCAATTAAATCTCACTATATTTATCATGACATGTATGTGCATTGTTATGCCCTCTCTATTTGTAAATTGCCCGACTGTAATTTGTTCACCCAACATGCTTTTATCTTATGGGAGAGACACCTCTAGTGAACTGTGGACCCCGGTCCTATTCTTTACATCGCATACAATCTACTGCAATACTTGTTTTACTGTTTTCTGCAAACAATCATCTTCCACACAATACGGTTAATCCTTTGTTACAGCAAGCAAGTGAGATTGACAACCTCACTGTTTCGTTGGGGCAAAGTACTTTGGTTGTGTTGTCCAGGTTCCACGTTGGCGGCGGAATCTCTGGTGTTGCGCCGCACTACATCCCGCCGCCATCAACCTTCAACGTGCTTCTTGACTCCTACTGGTTCGATTAAACCTTGGTTTCTTACTGAGGGAAACTTGCCGCTGTGCGCATCACACCTTCCTCTTGGGGTTCCCAACGGACGTGTCAACTACACGCATCAGGGCTCAATAGCCGAGATAAAACTCATAGGATTTCCTGAAACAAAATTTCCATCAAAATGAGTTAATTCAACGTTGGTCAAATTAAAACATGGCACTTCTCAATATTAATTCTACATCACCGTTGGCCAGAAATAGAACCAATAATGATAATTCTGAATCTTGTGGAATACAATTTTATTAACAACGTTGGTCATTAAATAAAATCATCATACTTAAAACTAACTCTCATTTCCTAATTCAATTTTCCCGTTGGTTCCAATTAAATTAGGAAACAATAAAATATGACTTCAATTTGACTAACACAGCGGAAACTTAACTTAATTTTCGAATCTTAACCCACAGGAAAAAATTCCAAACTCACTTTTATTCTTAGTGCTAAATTATTTCCAGAAACTAAAAACAGAAAACAATTACTGGAAACAAAAAGCAAAACATGCCAACCAGCCCAGATGGGCTCTTCTCTGATGCTCTGCTAAAGGCCAAAAATGCGCACGAGCGGAAAACAAGCTGCGCCGCTGCATGGGCCGCGCCCAGCACCGGCCCACGGCCTCTTCTCTCCTCTCTCTGGCTCGAAACGGCTTCTGAAAAAACTGACCGTCGGATTCGATCGGATGGCCGCGCGCCGTTCTCTGTCGAACAAAACGGGGTCGGCAGTCGCCCCTGAAACCCTAACCCTCACTCTCCCCCTCTGTTCCTCTCTCACACACACCCGACGACGCAAGAGAAAAACACGGACGGTGGCCGCCGCAGCAGGCCGTCGCGCGGACGCGCGGGGAGGTGGGGAATGGCGGCGCCGTAGCCTACCCTCTCGCCGGTGCGCGCGTTCCCCTTGCGGGTGGGCGCGCCTCCGTCGAGGGGATTGGCCGCGGTGCCCTGGCACGGCGCCTCTGCTGAGCGGAGGGCCCTTCCCGGAGTTCGCCGGTAGGTGGAGGCTGGCATGGATGCCGCCTCCCTCTCTCTGTCCCCTTCTCTTATCTAATTTCTGGTTCTAATCGGGGTGATCCGATCTAGGTTTAGGGTTTGCAAGACTAAAAAGTAAACTCTCTGTTTTCGATTCTATCCCGTATGGTTTCTACCTCAACTAGATCAACAAGACTAGACATGCTCTGATACCATTGTTAGATTTCTAGTAGGACCTCTAGCTGTTGCATCTAGTGAGTAATCGCATCTAACCGGGACTAGTACTAGATGAGAGACAGTCGGGTCGCATACCGTCGGTCTTCGTCGACGAGGAGCTCACCATGGCGGCGACGGCGACGGAGGAGTGGCGGCGATGTCGGTGGTGCTTCCCGCCGCTACAGCGCCTCACCAGATCGGGTGGCTTAGGGTTTGTGTGTGTTGGTGGGGAGGACGGCAGCGGACGACCTTGGCGTCCGTGCCCCGGCCCCCACCTCTTTTATATGGCGCTGGCGACGGGGGCCCACCAACCATGTGGGTTGGGCGCCCCCGATCAGGGCGCGAGACAAGGTCGTGATCGACCGTTGGGTCGATACGTGGGAGATCAACCTAACAAGTTCTACTCTCAGATGGATTTAGAGTAGCGTTGACCAATTTTATTTGTTCTCCACAGCGTCGGTGATGTTTGCATTCCTTGCAGGCCGCGGATTGGGATCCCTCAACACGGGCCTACATTAAACAACGCTGCAATTTCGTGTTACTTGAAACAATATTCCATGTCCAGCATCTAACCCTAATATTTTCCAGACACCACATCTCTCTATCCCGACCTGGACTCCCGTCTCACTCGGCGAATCCGTGGTCGTCTATTTCATGAGATCTTGCATTCTACCTGCCTGTCCCACCTACATGGTTTGTGACGTATTGCTGCTTCCCGTCTGACGCACTGCCAAGTTGCTCTCCTCTGCCTAATTGGGTTTGGCACGGTCGGCATGATCAGAGGAATACAGGATGAACTATTGCACATATTTTTGTCGAGATTTTTTTTTCCGAGATTGCACATATGAAGCAACGATACACAAGGAAAGGAAAAGGAGAGGCTCACTTCTATCTTATGAGAGAGGTAGAATTACAAGACTGCTGGACTTTCTACCAAGAATATTGAATTGAAGATGCTCCTGCAGAACATGGAGCAACACGTGCAATTGCAAGGTAATTTTTTATTTGACTCGCTGTTTTTTTTTTGTGTCATTCATTTTTCCAAGATTATTTGTGCTACACAGAAGACCAATAGTGTTGCAAACATAGTCCAAGATAGAGATGTGAGCGAAGTTGATTAAAATGGAACTTCTTGATCATTTGAGGTGGTGCTCTCTTTATTATTTTGTGGAATGGAACTTAACTGATGCGAGACTTGTTGCTCTTTTGTTGCAGCTCTCAACCATCCCTAAAATGGGATTTCTAACTCCTGGCAAATGTGCAGCAACATCGGAGAGGTGAAGGAGTTCATTGTTTTTCCGTGCGCATAGACTATTTTGCTGTTGTTCACTAAGGCACGTTGAGCAAGGAGAGCAGAGGGAGATGACATGGTCAGCCATAACACCACACTATCCTTGATGGGCAGCTAAGATGGTTCGGGTCGTGGAGCTTTCATTCAGTCTGCACCCATCCTGCATATTGTGTTCTTGGAAAACGATACAGCAAGTGTCCTGGTTGATCATGATCCATGAGAATTCAAAAGGAAAAAAAAGTAAGAAAAGTTCCTACAGTTCAACTAAGCTTTTTACCTGCAAGTTCATACCATACAGCTAGAGATACCCAAATCTGGAGATTCCAATATTATTGTGGCAATATTCTGTTTAGAAAACTCCATCAGGGTTGGTCTATATTTTATTTTCCAAGCTTCAGAGATAAAGCTAAGAAACTTTCATAGCCATACACAATCTATAACTCTGATTTGATATTAGGTAGGTAGGTGCTGTTCTCGGACTTCTCGGACAGACACAAATATAAGTACTCTCTTAGTAGTGACTATTGTTTTATTCATCGGTACCAACCATGGTCTTGCTTAGCAGTGACCAATTACAGACTGCCACTTTTTATATAATTATTTCCTTAGTTGATTTGCAGTGTTTTGTTACTTCATAATTAAAAATTATAACCTGTTTTCCTGAAATACTTTAGAGATTATTTCACAACCTACTATCATTTGATTGTGCTGATGAAGATATTTTTATCTTAAGAATTTTTTTCATTCAGGACTCGGTGAAATAATAGTACTTCATCCATTCTTCTTCAATGATAGCCTTATCAATGACATTGAATTTCTCGGGCAATGAAGAGAAAAGACTGCATTCGTTCATTCTATGAATCAGACAGACAACTATATGTACTCAGTTTCCAATTTTGGCTATTTTATGTGTTATAATACATAATATTTTGACTAGGGTGCAGACAATTGATATGCTGTCATGGTTTATTGCATAATAACATATGTTTTTTTATATATTATTCATGATTCCATGGATTTAGGGAATTATCTTATATTCTATTGGAGAAATTGGGGACGCGGCAACATTGTACACTCAAATTACTATCAAATCCTATAGTGTTCCATTTTATTTTTGCTTCCATCTGATTACATAAATGAAAATAAAATTATGGCTGGCATACTTGATACTTCATAAGAGTTATTAACATTGCTCTAAATTGCACTTCAAATTTTAACTTAGTTTTAGTATATATATCAAACTTTTTGGTTCAAAATGAATAGAGTTCCTCCATTTCCTAACATTCTATATTACCAATGGACGGGCGCAGCAATGCGCGCCTACATGATCTAGTATTAATTATTTTGGATCGAATGGAGTGCATGATTAGACACATTGTAGTGTTTTTTTAGACTTCATTCATTGTAGTGTTGTTAAAAGCTATACGTGTACATCCTCCGGGAAGGGCCAGAAAAAGCCCGAGGCTAAAATATCGGCCTAGGCCCATCCCAGGCAAAAAGTTTGAAAGCCCGGTGGGCCATCTGGCCACGGGCCAGGCCCCTTCATCAAATCATCATTTTGCACTAGCCAGGCCCGGCCAGGCCTAGATTTCAAGCCCAGGCCTGGGATTTTCGGGTTGGGACTTGGGACGGGCTACCCATGCCCATGTATGCTATAAACTAGAGAATGTGTATGTAAGTGTTTCCGACTGCTAACAGATGCTATCAAATCATGCCACAAATTATTATCATGCGAGTCTTGCATTGGTGCAGAATGATGTTCCGTATTCTGACAACGAAGTAATTATAACCTAGGAGGTAAGTACTATATAATCTGGCATGTAAGTGTCACTAATTTCGCAATTACTATAAAACAAATATTGTCAAAACATATCAATATGAGATTAAGTTTTGAAGATCTCGTCGTGATAACAGTGAAAAGGGTTCATCAATCGTTTTTATATGGTTTGTTTGGAAAAAAAATGAAGTTAGAATTCAGAAAATCTTGGTTAATGTCATTATGTGCATGCACCATAGAGAAACCGGATGAGCAGTAATTAGCTGTGTGCATGCACCATAGAGAAACCGGATGAGCAGTAATTAGTTGTGTGCATGCCTATGAGATAGTGTAAGAGCCTAATTAGTTTGATCAAGTTTTTCTAATAGTCAAAGTATGGAGTTCAGCATTTGCGGGAAGCACCCAGGAGATAATACTTCCTCAGAGGCCACTTACTGATTCCAAGTCAAATATTCTGACCACACAATTTGCAGAGCTTTCCTGCATTCATTTTCACATACCGCATATCTTACACGATATAAAACCTTCACTATGCAGTAGTTCCGTTCAGATTCGTGTCGAGTGGTCACGTGCCAATGAATTTCCCCCGATTCGTGCCAATGCGCGGCATGGGAATCCAAAATTTTGCAGCTCCGAGAGCCTGGACCACGGCACGACAACTGTTGTGTCTGCGTCTACGGAATGCTAGTAATTTACACGAGTTTACATGGAGCCGGTGCCAGTGTGCCACCACCCCTTGGTTGTCAAGACTGCGCTTGCGGCAGAGAGGCCTCGCGATGTTCCCAGCATCGCAGGTGCACCTCCTGCATTCTCTCTGCCGGATTGCAGATGCCAGAGCAGTTCCAGTCGAAGGATGCCGCGCATGGATTCCCGGCCTGTGCCTTCCATTCGCAGTCTGCATGATCAGAGAAGAAGATGTCACATGAATATATTCATCAGCTGAATATGTTCCCGTGATCTGAACAGCGATCCAAAGTGCGTAGCAATTGCGGCAAATGCCGCAAATGCCGAGTAGTCTGGCAATAATGGTTGGTGAAGTGAAAATTCCAAGCAATAGAGCATTAAGAACAGCCTATTGATGGTCTAAGAAAGCAAATTGTACTGATGCTCATTCACCACATCGTACATGAGAAGATAGATCCATGTGCTGTGTCCATGCCTACTGAAGTGCAATAGTCAAAAGAGTAACTAAATGACAGAGAAGATAGGTCAACACCCAGTAGACTTGCACTGGCTGTCATTTTATTCTGAGGTCATTCGGGTTAAGAGTAATCAAGTACAAAGTGCTGGTAACATTCAGATCAATGAAATGCCCATGTGATGTAAGGACAAGTTTGATGTGTAGAGCAATTTCTGGGGAGCTGGGGGTCAGAAAGGTGGTAAAAGCAAGTCTTGAATCTTTGATTGTTGGAGAAAGGTGCTAACAAACACTGTAGTTGTTAAGAGCACTATATCATCTTTTTCTTGGTACAAAATTCAAAATGATTGGCTCAACTACTTGGTACTGTAAAGCATATAACTTCCATGTTAAGCGATGCCCTAATGAGCATGCAATAATTATCTGGATAAACTAGAGTAATCTGCTGAAGCAAAATGGAGCATGGATAGTAAAGAAGCAAGATGCAACCTGGGGGTGTACCACAACAGAGGCTTCTCTCATCAACATGCTCAACATCCAAACCGATCAACCAAGAACCAAATGATACATCTTCATTTGTATATTTGTGCAAGATATGCCTGAAAATGACGAACAGGAATGAAATGAAGCAGTATTTTATCTGCCATTGCATATCCACATATTTTTTAATCATCACCTGGACCACGTGCGGGGGGGGGGGGGGGGGGGGGGCAAATCCACATTAGAACTCACCTGTTTGCCGATATGTATGTCGCCAAATCCCTTGTTACAGCATACAGCTGCCGTGTTGCATGCCGGAAGTAATTGTTACCGGCGGTCCCAAACTTCCAGTGATCTGGTTCATAATACTTAGATTCACTGTGAACATTAGGCAGACAATATATTAAATCATTTTAGAAGAAATGCAGGTAAGGTTAAACATCTGTTGGGAGCATATCTAGTAGGTCTGACACGTCTCCCATATGTTTAGTACTACTTAAATCAATTAGAAACAATCTGGATTTCTGGTGTATTACTTGTTAGCAATAACAGGTCCGGATTTCATGCAGCCGATGTACACCCGAGGTTTCGATCTATGCCGTGCCAAAATCGATCCAGTAATGCCTGTATTAAGAGAGTAAATCTCAGTGTGTGATATCAAAGATTGGCCACAATACCGATGAAACATTTAGCAGCAACGGCCAAAACTCGAAAGGCTCTGCGTTTGCATACCAATGTTGACATGAACATCATCATCAGCTTTGATATAGAAATCCGCATCCCACGTGGACAGAGCAGTTGAAAGAAACATCTGAATCTTCACAGGAAGGCCGCCATAGCCTTCAACGTGATTCTGCAAGGGGCGTCAATACTGTTAGCCATTGGCAAAAGCTGAAGCATTTGAAAGTAATCGACCGAGCATACAAGTCTCAGAATGTCACTGTATTCTTTGTCTTCTGCATCTATGGCACGCTCCACTTCACTGTCAGGGCTAGCATTTGCACTACAAGAAGCAATCCCCAAAATTCAGTAAAATGTATTAGGCAAGAACAACGGCTATTTGTTCCCCTGATTTGGACTCGGCCACACCTTCGTCCAATAACAAAACGGATGACGATGCCCTTCTCCTTCTCCAGCCTTTGCAGGTGCACGCCTAGAAAGCATTGCATCAGACAGAAAACATAAACAATTGGACCGGCGTGCTAGGTTGAAAGGGTTCGAATCTACCTTGTGGCATCCACGTCTGCCTGAGCGAGTCTCTGCGGTTGCGGTTATCAAACGTGGTCATGATGCCCATGACGAAAAACATCCGGTGCCCCATGTTCCCCCGGTCAACCGCCGAATCACTCGCCGGCGGCACGCCTTGGCCCCTCATCTGCTCAGCCCTAGCGGCAGCCAGGCGCATCTCGATGTCCGAAATCGTTCTGTCCAACGCGCTGCGGACAGGAACAGCGTAAGCAAATCCAGACTCGGTACGAGAGATTCACGGCTGCTCAAGGTTCAGAGGCATTACATGACGACTTCGCTAGTCTGTGACACTTGGTTCAGCACGCCCCTCGAGTGAGCACCAGAACTTGCCTGCAAATTCGAAACAGTTGGCAATGTGCACCTAAATCTAAATGGGCATCAAGGCAAGATGGGGGGAAGTGGGTTAGAGTGACGCATTACCTTGTTTGGGCAATCGGGTGGTTCGGGAACTGCCCAGTACCTGCAAATGATGCAGAGCGAACATCACCACTTCCGCCCCCCACGAAATCGACGAACATTGCAACGAATCGTGGCGAGAAAGAGAGATTGGGGCGGGTAAGGCCGAGAGGGAGCGAGAAATCCAAGAGAAACGGCGGATTTGGGGGGAGGGGGAGCGAATGCGAACCGGTTGACGACGAAGACGCCGAGGAAGAAGCAGGCGGTGCAGAGCGCCGCCGCCCACCTCGTGGGCACGCGGCCCGGCGGCGCCCTGTGCTGCGGCCTTGCCGCGGCCATCGCCGGCCGTGCTGGGGCCTCGGATTCCTCGTTCGAACGGGACGAGAGGGAAAGCCGTGTGAGAGGGAGAGCGAGCGAGAGAGCTCTCTGCCTTTGGCCTGCTCTGCTCACCTGCAATGCAGAAGTGGTCAGTGCTCCGTGGACTCGGCTCATATACCCCCTTCCCCTCCGTGATTTTTGGTGCTTTTTGAGAAGCACACTTCCTTTCCACTTGCTGGGTCTAATTATAAGCAACTCGGTGATATTCACGAGGAAATTGCGTGTTTCAGCAGTTTTTCATCCTTCTTTTTTATAAAAACACTTGTTTGACACTTTTATATTTTATCACTTGTTGGTCCAATATATTGTAGCTTCCACCAGTTGGTCAATTAATCAATGATTTAACCGGAGTAATAGCAAAATTGACACGTGGGCTTCGAGCGGTCAATGATCTAATTTATACACAAAGAATGTAAAAATGCTTAAAAATTATAGAAAAATAATCTGCCACCCACAAATTGCGAGAAAATTGTGGATGCACTTAAGGATGTAATCAACACTTTTTATATGAAATATCAAAGTTTGCTCAAAACTATTTGTTCATTTATTTTTAAAAATAAATAATCAACTCACTAATTTTACTTTATTTCTTCACATAAAGTAATCATATTTTTTCATAACTTTTTTGAAGCAATTATATACCAACATAAAATGCCAAGCAATGATATACCAGCACTAACCTCTAACTTAACATTTAATTGTATAGTTTTCGTCTTAGCAATTAAACATTATTTTTCTTTTTCTTGTCATGTATAAATCCTTGAGCAAAGACGCTCCTACTCACTTTGAAGTGTCTACGGCCCAATCGACTCATCAATAGTTACTTTGTGGTCGATATTGATAATCATTTAAACAGATGTTCTCATATTATTTGTAGTTGAGCGGGTGTCTTATTCTATTTAGATAAAATGGTTCTTAGAGCTGATTTAGCAATGTTATTGCCTAAGAAATAGAAAAACTCGCGTACTTGTTTTCCGTTTGAAATGCTGAAACTTTGAAGCAAAGCAAGAGGAACCCCGTAAGCAAGAAAAGAAAGGAAAACCCATAAGCCACAAAAGTCAAGTACTGCTAGTACTCCGTACAGGTATTGTTATTTCCCTTGGAACTTGGCACCGGCCCGGTACCCGAGTACCAAGTACTTTTCCCGCTGTCTAAAATAAAGCATCGTCTTCTTTGTTGTAGCAAAAAAGTCCATCATTCTGTGGACCAGGTCCATGGCGGCGACAGCAGCATTAATCATCGCTGCAGCAAACCTGCGTCCATTACTCCATTCTGTACCGCAGCAGCTCGAAACGGTCGTGTCCTCTGGCGCGGCGGGGGAGAGCGCCTCGCTGGACCCGGCGTTCCAGGACGGAGCACGCTGCCGCCGCGCACCGACGAGGCGACGACTACTACAGTGGTAGAGGCAGAGCCCGAGGGCAAGGACAGATCACAGGTGTGTGTGTGTGGTCGCTGGCTTGGCCATGGCGGTGCACGAGGTCCACGGCGGAAGGTTCGTGGGGTTGCTGCTGCAAAATGGCGTGGCACGAATCCACGCGGGCCACCGCCGGGCGCACGTCCTTTGTTTGGACTCTACAGTAAAGCCTCGCTTTCCGGCAGTGGGGGACGGCGAGGGTCTGGGCCCACCCTCATCGATCGCTGTATGCCTGTGTGTGTTTTTTTTTTCTGACAAAACGGTGGGTTGTGTTCACTCCCTCCGTCCATTAAAAAATGTCAGAATTTTTTTAAAATTTTAATGCATTTAGGTATTTTTTTAATATATATACATAGATATATCTAAATTCAAACAAATTGGTAACGTCTTTTTATAGACAGAGGTACTACAAGTGTGCAACATCGGGAGTGGATTTTTTAGTGCCAGCTACATCTTTAGACAATTGGAAAACAACATTTTAAAGTTTTCAAAATAAACTGAAATAACTGGAATGTTGTATTCTATATTTCTATCGGTGTGCAAAAATGAACACCAGATGTCTTATATTCAGGGCTCCACGAAAATGACATAAACTATCAGATTTTGAAATTTTGCACTGTTCACCACTATAGATGTTCTGTATTGTCATTTTTGCACAACACCGAATAATATATTTCGAGTTGAACTTTGCATGTTGGTAGCACACATCATCATCATCTACACGCAGATTTAATTTCAGAGTTTTAAACATTAAAATGTTGCTCTTTAAATTTTGAAAAATAAACGAGCTACATATATTTCGGTCTACATTTGTGGTTTCAGGTGCAACATCTCACTATCTCACTATGAAATACTTCCTCCTTTGATTATTATAACATGGCTTGGCAAGCCAAATTAGCTTGCTAAAACTCTTATAAGAGCAAGTACAATAAGGTACAGTCAGCTGGCTGATACGTCTCCGACGTATCGATAATTTCTTATGTTCCATGCCACATTATTGATGATATCTACATGTTATATGCACATTTTATGTCATATTTATGCGTTTTCTGGAACTAACTTATTGACGAGATGCCGAAGTGCCAGTTCCTGTTTTCTGCTGTTTTTGGTTTCAGAAATCCAATATTCTCGGAATTGGACGAAATCAACGCCCAGGTCCCTATTTTTCCCGGAACCTTCCAGAACACCCGAGAGCCGCCAGAGGGAAGCCCTGGGGGCCCCACACTACACCCTGGCACGGCCAGAGGGGGGCCGCGCCGCCCTATGGTGTGGTGGCCCCAGGCCCCCTCCGAGGCTGCCCTTCCGCCTATTTAAAGCCTCCGTCGCGAAAACCCTATTACGATCGACGAAACCCACAGAAACCTTCCAGAGCCGCCGCCATCGCGAAGCCAAGATCCGGGGACAGAGTCTCTGTTCCGGCACGCCGCCGGAACGGGGAAGTGCCCCCGGAAGGCTTCTCCATCGACACCGCTGCCATCTCCACCGCCATCTTCATCACTGCTGCTGCTCCCATGAGGAGGGAGTAGTTCTCCATCGAGGCTCGGGGCTATACCGGTAGCTATGTGGTTCATCTCTCTCATATGTGCTTCAATACAATAATCTCATGAGCTGCCTTACATGATTGAGATTCATATGATGATGCTTGTAATCTAGATGTCATTATGCTAGTCAAGTGAATTTTACTTATGTGATCTCCGGAGACTCCTTGTCCCACGTGTGTAAAGGTGACAGTGTGTGCACCGTGTGGGTCTCTTAGGCTATATTTCACAGAATACTTATTCACTGTTATGAAGAGCATAGTGAAGTGCTTATTTATATCTCTTTATGATTGCAATGTGCTTTGTATCACAATTTATCTATGTGCTACTCTAGCAATGTTATTAAAGTAGTTTTATTCCTCCTGCACGGTGTAATGGTGACAGTGTGTGCATCCGTGTTAGTACTTGGTTTATGCTATGATTATGATCTCTTGTAGATTATGAAGTTAACTATTGCTATGATAGTATTGATGTGTATTATTCCTCCTACATAGCATGAAGGTGACAGTGTGCATGCTATGCTAGTACTTGGTTTAGTCGAATTGATCTTTCATGCACTCTAAGGTTATTTAAATATGAACATTGAATTGTGGAGCTTGTTAACTCCGGCATTGAGGGTTCATGTAATCCTACGCAATGTGTTCATCATCCAACAAGAGTGTAGAGTATGCATTTATCTATTCTGTTATGTGATCAATGTTGAGAGTGTCCACTAGTGAAAGTGTAATCCCTAGGCCTTGTTCCTAAATACTGCTATCGCTGCTTGTTCTTGTTTTCTTTGCGTTACTACTGCTGCAATACTACCACCATCAACTACACGCCAGCAAGCTATTTTCTGGCACCGTTGCTACTGCTCATACTTATTTATACCACCTGTATTTCACTATCTCTTCGCCGAACTAGTACACCTATTTGGTGTGTTGGGGACACAAGAGACTTCTTGCTTTGTGGTTGCAGGGTTGCATGAGAGGGATATCTTTGACCTCTTCCTCCCTGAGTTCGATAAACCTTGGGTGATCCACTTAAGGGAAAACTTGCTGCTGTTCTACAAACCTCTGCTCTTGGAGGCCCAACACTGTCTACAGGAAAAGGAGGGGGCGTAGACATCACTGGCTATAAGAGATAAAATATAATAAATTTGCTTAGTTGGAGGAGAGAGATTAGGAGAGAGAAGGGAAGTGGGCTGATGCGTGTGGTTGGCACGTCCGTTGGGAACCCCAAGAGGAAGGTGTGATGCGCACAGTGGCAAGTTTCCCTCAGTAAGAAACCAAGGTTTAATCGGACCAGTAGGAGTCAAGAAGCACGTTGAAGGTTGATGGCGGCGGGATGTAGTGCGGCGCAACACCAGGGATTCCGGCGCCAACGTGGAACCTGCACAACACAACCAAAGTACTTTGCCCCAACGAAACAGTGAGGTTGTCAATCTCACCGGCTTGCTGTAACAAAGGATTAACCGTATTGTGTGGAAGATGATTGTTTGCAGAAAACAAGAAAACAAGTATTGCAAAGAGATTGTATTTCAGTAAAGAGAATTGGACCGGGGTCCACAGTTCACTAGAGGTGTCTCTCCCATAAGACAAACAGCATGTTGGGTGAACAAATTACAGTTGGGCAATTGACAAATAAAGAGAGCATGACAATGCACATACATATCATGATGATTATAGTGAGATTTAATTGGGCATTACGACAAAGTAGATAGACCGCCATCCAACTGCATCTATGCCTAAAAAGTCCACCTTCAGGTTATCATCCGAACCCCCTCCAGTATTAAGTTGCAAAGCAACAGACAATTGCATTAAGTATGGTGCGTAATGTAATCAACAACTACATCCTTAGACATAGCATCAATGTTTTATCCCTAGTGGCAACAGCACAACACAACCTTAGAACTTTCTCACACTGTCCTGTGTGTCAATGCAGGCATGAACCCACTATCGAGCATAAGTACTCCCTCTTGGAGTTACAAGCATCTACTTGGCCAGAGCATCTACTAGTAACGGAAAGCATGCAAGATCATAAACAACACGTAGATATAACTTTGATAATCAACATAACAAGTATTCTCTATTCATCGGATCCCAACAAACGCAACATATAGAATTACAGATAGATGATCTTGATCATGTTAGGCAGCTCACAAGATCCGACAATGATAGCACAATGGGGAGAAGACAACCATCTAGCTACTGCTATGGACCCATAGTCCAGGGGTAGACTACTCACACATCACACCGGAGGCGACCATGGCGGCGTAGAGTCCTCCGGAGATGATTCCCTCTCCGGCAGGTGCCGGAGGCGATCTCTGGATCCCCCGAGATGGGATCGGCGTTGGCGGCGTCTCTCGGGAAGGTTTTCCGTATCGTGGCTCTCGCATCGGGGGTTTCGTCACGGAGGCTTTAAGTAGGCGGAAGGGCAAGTCAAGAGGCGGCACGGGGGGCCCACACCATAGGCCGGCGCGGCCAGGGGTGGGGCCGCGCCGCCCTAGGGTTTGGCCACCCCGCCCTCTTCGTCTCGTCTTCGGACTTCTGGAAGCTTCGTGGAAAAATAGGCCCCTGAGCTTTGATTTCGTCCAATTCCGAGAATATTTCCTTACTAGGATTTCTGAAACCAAAAACAGCAGAAAACAGCAACTAGCACTTCGGCATCTTGTTAATAGGTTAGTTCCAGAAAATGCACGAATATGACATAAAGTGTGCATAAAACATGTAGATAACATCAATAATGTGGCATGGAACATAAGAAATTATCGATACGTCGGAGACGTATCAGCATCCCCAAGCTTAGTTCTGCTCGTCCCGAGCAGGTAAAACGATAACACAGATAATTTCTGGAGTGACATACCATCATAATCTTGATCATACTATTTGTAAAGCATATGTAGTGAATGCAGCGATCGAAACAATGTATATGACATGAGTAAACAAGTGAATCATAAAGCAAAGACTTTTCATGAATAGCACTTCAAGACAAGCATCAATAAGTCTTGCATAAGAGTTAACTCATAAAGCAATAATTCAAAGTAAAGGCATTGAAGCAACACAAAGGAAGATTAAGTTTCAGCGGTTGCTTTCAACTTGTAACATGTATATCTCATGGATAATTGTCAACATAGAGTAATATAATAAGTGCAATATGCAAGTATGTAGGAATCAATGCACGGTTCACACAAGTGTTTGCTTCTTGAGGTGGAGAGAAATAGGTGAACTGACTCAACATTGAAAGTAAAAGAATGGTCCTCCATAGAGGAAAAGCATCGATTGCTATATTTGTGCTAGAGCTTTGATTTTGAAAACATGAAACAATTTTGTCAACGGTAGTAATAAAGCATATGCATCATGTAAGTTATATCTTATAAGTTGCAAGCCTCATGCATAGTGTACCAATAGTGCCCGCACCTTGTCCTAATTAGCTTGGACTACCTGGATTATCACCGCAATACATATGCTTTAACCAAGTATCACAAAGGGGTACCTCTATGCCGCCTGTACAAAGGTCTAAGGAGAAAGCTCGCATTTGGATTTCTCGCTTTTGATTATTCTCAACTTAGACATCCATACCGGGACAACATAGACAACAGATAATGGACTCCTCTTTTAATGCTTTAAGCATTCAACAACAATTAATTCTTTTCTCATTAGAGATTTGAGGATGTTTGTCCAAAACTGAAACTTCCACCATGGATCATGGCTTTAGTTAGCGGCCCAATGTTCTTCTCTAACAATATGCATGCTCAAACCATTCAACTCAGTGTAGATCGCCCTTACTTCAGACAAGACGAACATGCATAGCAACTCACATGAAATTCAACAATGAAAAGTTGATGGCGTCCCCAGTAAACATGGTTATCGCACAACAAGCAACTTATTAAGAGATAAAGTGCATAATTACATATTCAATACCACAATAGTTTTTAAGCTATTTGTCCCATGAGCTATATATTGCAAAGGTGAATGATGGAATTTTAAAGGTAGCACTCAAGCAATTTACTTTGGAATGGCGGAAAATACCATGTAGTAGGTAGGTATGGTGGACACAAATGGCATAGTGGTTGGCTCAAGTATTTTGGATGCATGAGAATTATTCCCTCTCGATACAAGGTTTAGGCTAGCAAGGCTTATTTGAAACAAACACAAGGATGAACCGGTGCAGCAAAACTCACATAAAAGACATATTGAAAACATTATAAGACTCTACACCGTCTTCCTTGTTGTTCAAACTCAATACTAGAAATTATCTAGACCTTAGAGAAACCAAATATGCAAACCAAATTGTAGCATGCTCTATGTATTTCTTCATTAATGGGTGCAAAGCATATGATGCAAGAGCTTAATCATGAGCACAACAATTGCCAAGTATCACATTACCCAAGACATTTATAGCAATTACTACATGTATCATTTTCCAATTCCAACCATATAACAATTTAACGAAGGAGAAACTTCGCCATGAATACTATGAGTAGAAACCAAGGACATACTTGTCCATATGCTACAGCGGAGCGTGTCTCTCTCCCATAAAGTGAATGCTAGGATCCATTTTATTCAAACAAAACAAAAACAAAAACAAACCGACGCTCCAAGAAAAAGCACATAAGATGTGATGGAATAAAAATGTAGTTTCAGGGGAGGAACCTGATAATGTTGTCAATGAAGAAGGGGATGCCTTGGGCATCCCCAAGCTTAGATGCTTGAGTCTTCTTAATATATGCAGGGGTGAACCACCGGGGCATCCCCAAGCTTAGAGCTTTCACTCTCCTTGATCATGTTGCATCATACTCCTCTCTTGATCCTTGAAAACTTCCTCCACACCAAACTCGAAACAACTCATTAGAGGGTTAGTGCACAATATAAATTAACATATTCAGAGGTGACACAATCATTCTTAACACTTCTGGACATTGCATAATGCTACTGGACATTAGTGGATCAAAGAAATTCATCCAACATAGCAAAAGAGGCAATGCGAAATAAAAAGCAGAATCTGTCAAAACAGAACAGTTCGTATTGACGAATTTTAAAATGGCACCAGACTTGCTCAAATGAAAATGCTCAAATTTAATGAAAGTTGCGTACATATCTGAGGATCATGCACGTAAATTGGCTTAATTTTCTGAGCTACCTACAGGGAGGTGGACCCAGATTCGTGACAGCAAAGAAATCTGGAACTGCGCAGTAATCCAAATCTAGTACTTACTTTTCTATCAACGGCTTAACTTGGCACAACAAAACACAAAACTAAGATAAGGAGAGGTTGCTACAGTAGTAAACAACTTCCAAGACACAAAATAAAAACAAAGTACTGTAGGTAAAAACATGGGTTGTCTCCCATAAGCGCTTTTCTTTAACGCCTTTCAGCTAGGCGCAGAAAGTGTGTATCAAGTATTATCAAGAGATGAAGTGTCAACATCATAATTTGTTCTCATAATAGAATCAAAAGGTAACTTCATTCTCTTTCTAGGGAAGTGTTCCATACCTTTCTTGAGAGGAAATTGATATTTTATATTACCTTCCTTCATATCAATAATAGCACCAACAGTTCGAAGAAAAGGTCTTCCCAATATAATGGGACAAGATGCATTGCATTCAATATCCAAGACAACAAAATCAACGGGAACAAGGTTATTGTTAACGGTAATGCGAACATTATCAACTTTACCCAAAAGTTTCTTTGTAGAATGATCAGCAAGATTAACATCCAAATAACAATTTTTCAGCGGTGGCAAGTCAAGCATATTATAAATTTTCTTAGGCATAACAGAAATACTTGCACCAAGATCACATAAAGCATTACAATCAAAATCTTTAACCTTCATCTTAATGATGGGCTCCCAACCATCCTCTAGCTTTTTAGGAATAGAGGCTTCACGCTCTAGTTTCTCTTCTCTAGCTTTAATGAGAGCATTTGTAATATGATGTGTAAAGGCCAAATTTATAGCACTAGCATTAGGACTTTTAGCAAGTTTTTGCACGAACTTTATAACTTCAGAGATGTGGCAATCATCAAAATTCAAACCATTATAATCTAAAGCAATGGGATTATCATCCCCAATGTTGGAAAAAATTTCAGCAGCTTTATCACAGTTTAGCCAGTAGCTTTTAGCAGTTTCAGGCAGTTTTTCGCGCTTTGCATTAGAAGTGGAAACATTGCTAACACCAATTCTTTTATTAATATTAGTAGGAGGTGCAGCAACATGTGTAGCATTAGAATTACAAGTGGTGGTAATAGTCCAAACTTTAGCTACATTCTTCTCTTTAGCTAGTTTTTCATTTTCTTCTCTATCCCACCTAGCACGCAGTTCAGCCATTAATCTTATATTCTCATTAATTCTAACTTGAATGGCATTTGCTGTAGTAACAATTTTATTATGATGATTCTCATTAGGCAAAATTTTTGATTTCAAAAGATCAACATCAGCAGCAAGACTATCGACTTTAGAAGCAAGTATATCAATTTTCCCAAGCTTTTCTTCAACAGATTTGTTAAAAGCAGTTTGTGTACTAATAAATTCTTTAAGCATGGCTTCAAGTCCAGGGGGTGAACTCCTATTATTGTTGTAAGAATTCCCATAAGAATTAGCATAGCCGTTGCCATTATTATAAGGATATGGCCTATAATTGTTACTAGAATTGTTCCGGTAAGCATTGTTGTTGAAATTATTATTTTTAATGAAGTTTACATCAACATGTTCTTCTTGTGCAACCAATGAAGCTAACGGAACATTATTAGGATCAATATTAGTCCTATCATTCGCAAGCATAGACATAATAGCATCAATCTTATCACTCAAGGAAGAGGTTTCTTCGATAATTTACCTTCTTACCTTGTGGAGCTCTTTCCGTGTGCCATTCAGAGTAGTTGATCATCATATTATCAAGAAGCTTTGTTGCTTCACCAAGAGTGATGGACATAAAGGTACCTCCAGCAGCTGAATCCAATAAATTCCGTGAAGAAAAATTTAGTCCTGCATAGAAGGTTTGGATGATCATCCAAGTAGTCAGTCCATGGGTTAGGCAATTTTTAACCAGAGATTTCATTCTTTCCCAAGCTTGAGCAACATGTTCAGTATCTAATTGTTTAAAATTCATTATGCTACTCCTCAAAGATATAATTTTAGCAGGGGGATAATATCTACCAATAAAAGCATCCTTGCATTTAGTCCATGAATCAATACTATTCTTAGGCAGAGATAGCAACCAATCTTTAGCTCTTCCTCTTAATGAGAAAGGGAACAATTTTAGTTTAATAATATCATCATCTACATCTTTATATTTTTGCATTTCACATAGTTCAACAAAATTATTAAGATGGGCAGCAGCATCATCAGAACTAACACTGAGAAAATTGCTCTCGCATAACAAGATTCAAGAAAGCAGGTTTAATTTCAAAGAATTCTGCTGTAGTAGCAGGTGGAGCAATAGGTGTGCATAAGAAATCATTATTATTTGTGGTTGTGAAGTCATACAACTTAGTATTTTCAGCGTTGGCCATTTTAGCAACAGTAAATAAAACAAACTAGATAAAGTAAATGCAAGTAAACTAATTTTTTTGTGTTTTTGATATAGCAAACAAGATAGCAAATAAAGTAAAACTAGCAACTAATTTTTTTGTATTTTGATTTAGTGCAGCAAACAAAGTAGTAAATAAAACTAAGCAAGACAAAAACAAAGTAAAGAGATTGAGAAGTGGAGACTCCCCTTGCAGCGTGTCTTGATCTCCCGGCAACGGCGCCGAGAAATTTGCTTGATGCGTGTGGTTGGCACGTCCGTTGGGAACCCCAAGAGGAAGGTGTGATGCGCACAGCGGCAAGTTTCCCTCAGTAAGAAACCAAGGTTTAATCGGACCAGTAGGAGTCAAGAAGCACGTTGAAGGTTGATGGCGGCGGGATGTAGTGCGGCGCAACACCAGGGATTCCGGCGCCAACGTGGAACCTGCACAACACAACCAAAGTACTTTGCCCCAACGAAACAGTGAGGTTGTCAATCTCACCGGCTTGCTGTAACAAAGGATTAACCGTATTGTGTGGAAGATGATTGTTTGCAGAAAACAAGTAAAACAAGTATTGCAAGAGATTGTATTTCAAGAAAGAGAATTGGACCGGGGTCCACAGTTCACTAGAGGTGTCTCTCCCATAAGACAAACAGCATGTTGGGTGAACAAATTACAGTTGGGCAATTGACAAATAAAGAGAGCATGACAATGCACATACATATCATGATGATTATAGTGAGATTTAATTGGGCATTACGACAAAGTACATAGACCGCCATCCAACTGCATCTATGCCTAAAAAGTCCACCTTCAGGTTATCATCCGAACCCCCTCCAGTATTAAGTTGCAAAGCAACAGACAATTGCATTAAGTATGGTGCGTAATGTAATCAACAACTACATCCTTAGACATAGCATCAATGTTTTATCCCTAGTGGCAACAGCACAACACAACCTTAGAACTTTCACATCACTTTGTCCTGTGTCAATGCAAGCATGAACCCACTATCGAGCATAAGTACTCCCTCTTGGAGTTACAAGCATCTACTTGGCCAGAGCATCTACTAGTAACGGAAAGCATGCAAGATCATAAACAACACGTAGATATAACTTTGATAATCAACATAACAAGTATTCTCTATTCATCGGATCCCAACAAACGCAACATATAGAATTACAGATAGATGATCTTGATCATGTTAGGCAGCTCACAAGATCCGACAATGATAGCACAATGGGGAGAAGACAACCATCTAGCTATTGCTATGGACCCATAGTCCAGGGGTAGACTACTCACACATCACACCGGAGGCGACCATGGCGGCGTAGAGTCCTCCGGGAGATGATTCCCCTCTCCGGCAGGGTGCCGGAGGCGATCTCCTGGATCCCCCGAGATGGGATCGGCGTTGGCGGCGTCTCTGGAAGGTTTTCCGTATCGTGGCTCTCGGTACTGGGGGTTTCGTCACGGAGGCTTTAAGTAGGCGGAAGGGCAAGTCAAGAGGCGGCACGGGGGGCCCACACCATAGGCCGGCGCGGCTAGGGGTGGGGCCGCGCCGCCCTAGGGTTTGGCCACCCCGTGGCCCCTCTTCGTCTCGTCTTCGGACTTCTGGAAGCTTCGTGGAAAAATAGGCCCCTGGGCTTTGATTTCGTCCAATTCCGAGAATATTTCCTTACTAGGATTTCTGAAACCAAAAACAGCAGAAAACAGCAACTGTCACTTCGGCATCTTGTTAATAGGTTAGTTCCAGAAAATGCACGAATATGACATAAAGTGTGCATAAAACATGTAGATAACATCAATAATGTGGCATGGAACATAAGAAATTATCGATACGTCGGAGACGTATCATGGGCTCTTATCTAATAGTCAGCTCTAGCAGGTGCTCGTAGGCACTATATGAGACTAAAAGGTGGGCCATGTATTATAAAAGTACTACAATTTTATAGCTTACTATTGTACATGCTAGCTATAAGCTGACTATAGATGATGTGGCAAATTGTTATAGCTGGCTGCCAGCTACACTATTGTTCTTGCTCTAAAAGGGCTGGAGGAAGTACTTTATATTTTAGGCTACATCGGAATGACAAAGGTACAGATCTACGTATAGTGACTACTGTATATTTTAAAACTATTAAATTTGTCAGATTTTTCACCTTTTTATGTAGCATAGAATACGGTGAGATTTTGCATGCTTCTAGTATAGATCAAGAACTATCTCAAGATATTTTTTCAAATTTTTTTAAAGCGTCCAAATATTCTTTTTTATTTTTTAAAATAAAGGCCTCCCATGTCCATGTGTTCTCTCCGTTCAAAATTACCTCATATTCTAGGTTTTGTCAAAGTCAAAAAGTGTAGTGTTTGATCAAATATCTACAAAATATCAACATCTACAATAGTAAATCTATTGTATTAGAATTGCCATAGAGTATATTTTCAAATTATATGCATTTGATATTATAAATGTTGATATTTTTTATATTCTTGATCAAACTTTACAAATTTAAAATTTAACTAAGCTCAAGGCGTAAGGTAATTGTGAATGGAGGGAGTAGCTCGGTAGCCATTTGTTCACAGTAAAGTTGGATTTTAACTAAACCCAAAGCGTAAGGTAATTATGCCTGGAGGAAATCTAAAGGTATAAACGATGCCCCCCATAGGGGGCCTCACAGCGCTTTCAGCTTCTGGGTCGTTGGATCAATCCATCAGCGTATCTCAGCCGTTGATTTCTGGGCAGAACCCACTAGGTAAAGCCATGCAATGGCCATGGTCTACCCGCCTCTGGCTGCTAGTGGGCCTCACCATTGTCTGGGCCCGCCTGTCGGTGACTGCGGGTGAGATTGGTTTTGGTCAGGCTTGGTTAAAATAGGCAGCCCACGGTTGAAACCCTAGCCGCACTCCCCAATCGCCGCACGCCGCCAGTCCACGCTCTCCCCCAATCCCGCACGCAGGGGCGACGCGACGGCGGGCTCCTCGAAGCGCGCGTCGACATGGCGCATGAGGGCGACGGCGCCGCAGAGCTCCGGGCTGGCGGCGGAGAGGCGGAGCACGGGGCGGCTGAGCGGGGCCACGCTCTCCCCCAATCCTGCACGCATGGGCGATGCGATGGCGCCCGGACGGCTGTAGGTGGTGTGGTCCGGGAAGAAGCGTCCGGACGCCGGCAGCGCGAGGGCGCTGAGGATCTCCAGGTGCAGCAGCCTCCGCCTCGCTATCCTCCCGGCCAAGATCGTGCAGCCTGACGAGAAGGATGTTGTGGCGCCGCAGTGGAGAGGAGCTCGAGCCGCCGCCAAGAGGGAGATGCCTAGGCACGGCCAAGCTGAGTCGCGACTGATTTGGCCAAGGTCGCCCTCAACACGACATGGCTCCACCGCCGTTCTCAGCTCAATAATACGTCTACAGGTCTGGAGCACACCCCTCTCTCCCTCTCCCTCTCAAATCCCTACAGGTTCTCATCTTGCTTTGTGCAGTAATTTCTGTTTTGTTTATGCCTTCAAGGTGTTTGACAAAAATCCTACAGGGTAGAAATATTGGTTTATGCAGTACTTCAGCTTAATTGATGCCTGTAAGGAGCTTTACTTGATGCATGCGTTGCGAGATAGCTGAGATGGTTGTACTTCAAGCGAAGGAAAACAAAAGTGTAGAAATTTTTGATTTCTGAATTGTGAGGTTATGGTTCAGCCGTTCAGGCAAACCATTGTATGCAACAAACTGCTACACATTTTAGTTTTGGATTGCATTATTTGTGCTTCTTCTGCTTCTAATAAAAACGAGCATATACTCATCTTGCTACATTGATACGATGATTTATTTATTTGTAGGAATCTGTTTTCTCATGTTCCATACTTCTATTTGTTTTCAGTAACAACAAACATGCTGCTGTTGTGCCTGACGAAGACACAAACCAGCCGCAGATGCCGGCGAGGAGCATGCTGAGGGAAGGGACACACTGACTGAATCATGTGAACATCAAAAATAGTTGCATTTTCTTGATGTTAGTTATGACTATCGGCTCCCATACTGAGCATGAGTTGATGATATAGAAGCAAAGGTATCATTTGGACACAGCCATATTGCATACTATTTTCTAAAGAGTAAGCTATAGTTAGGTTTGGTCACTAGCATTTTTGTTGCAGGCGTCGAGATGAGCTGAAATTGGTAGTGGTCAAACCATGGGAAGGGAGCAAATAGCAAGGCCAGAAACATGTAAGTCTGCCCACACTGAACTATACTTCCCTCGAGTGTTCTCTTCTTTATACCTGCATATTCCTTGCAGGGATCGACAAATATCATGCATCATCTCTTGGGAGAAGACCAAGAAAGCCACAGTCGAGGGAAAGAAGAGGGCCACAGGGATAATCTGGCTTATTTAAGTAAGGTAGTGAAACAACAGTCCTGGAGGTATGCTGCTCTATTACATCCTATTGTTCTTGAACCAACAGTTACGCAAGTACAACAAAATTGGTCAGAAGCTCTTTGTTGTGATCTAATAATATAACCTAAAATGTGTAATATTATATCTATTAAATTATGCTTTTTATAACCATGGTTGATATGGTATCTAATATCTGAGGTAAGCACTTCTTTTCCTATAGATTCTACCATATTTATTCACTCGGAACATTACCATGCTTTGTAGTTGTATTTGCAAATTGTAGACATCAAGAATTTACCATCTTTAATTCTTGAGAAAAGCGTTTATGTATGGTTCACCAGGAGTCAAGAAATATGTTTATCAGCCATGGTGCCAGATTAGATATTTTTAGTGAAAACATGAGTATTGGATCTGGTTTTCTGTGTGAACCTACTGGAGAACTCAGTCTCACACTAATGGTTGATCAGTAGTTCACCTTCCAAAGCGATAATTTTACTTGAATGTAATTTAATATTGTCCACCAGTAGTGTTCCTATTTTTTACAGATTTGTCGAGATGGACAAGGTCGTGGAGCCAAGAAGAGGCGTTACGGACTCAGCGCGTGCTTGCTGTTGGAGAAGGCACATGAGGTCGAGGTTCCAGAAGTAATTGATGTTGCAGCCGTGGGTATTGCGTTAATCAATAGCAGGGCATCTTACCGCATCCAGATAGCATCCTCCAACCACAGTACGTTCCATTTGACTCCAATTTTTCTACTCGATTTCTTCTACTTTTATAGTGTGATACTGTGATCTGGAGATTCGTACACCAACAAATAGCAATATATTGTATTCCTTGTTTTTCTGCTTTGTTTGGTCCTGGCCAGAACAGATGGTGTTCCTCTCCATGTTTTTATTTTCATTGTAAGTACCATACTCAGCTTGGCTTTGTGGTTTCATGACTGTAGGACATTGTCTCGATGGGAGAAGGTGCAGAACATGGTGACCTAGCCTTCTCTTACCCATATCTGTGAGGGAATCACCCTTCCGTGACAACGGCTAAATCTTGCAAGTTTTTTCTGCCTCCACTAGGAATCTTTTTGTGCTCTAATAATGGAGTCGGTACATGTGAAATTTGAAATTTTCATCATAGATGCTGCCAGCGATTGATTTTCTATTTGGCATTTAGGTTGACCCAAAACTAAAGTAGACCATGCATATAATTTGTCCATCAGTGCTATGTATGCTTTTTTCCTTCACGAATTTTGGACAGGTGCTCCTAGCCTCCCCGCTTCCTCTCTTATTTATATACCTCCATTTTCCAATTCGTTATTAGTCCAAATTCTTAGTTTTTAATTGATCGCACATTTGTAATGCTTGTTGGTTGCTGTGATTTTTTCCTCAGATAGAACATGGCCAACAACATGTTTGGGAGAATTTAAGGAGACGAGGATGGAGCAGACATAGATGTGAAGCCAGATGTCTGTCATGTGACTCTGATATCCCACATCTCAGCAACAATTGTTTTCTGCTTGATCGGTGTGTGATTGATCCTAAGATGACCTGTAGAATGCACGGCGCCTTGTGAATATTTTTTGTATGAATCATGTCACAAGGTATACTGAGTTCAGATCTCATCGGTAGTTATATCACTATTTTCTACCACTTGAATTTACTTCTATCCGGTTAATTTACATCTTTTATTTTCAAGGAGAATGACCGCCGTTGTTGTGTGTATGCAAGGTGAGGCATGTTTCAGTGTACTATTTGGACAATCATTTCTGATGTTTTAGTAGGTTATTACAAATATATTTGTTGGAGTTTGGTTATGTAAGTTTACTTAATTATGGTGCCAGCGAAAATGAACATACATACTATCTATATATGATCTTTTTTTAACAGTGTGATTCAGACACCAATACTGTTTTCTATGTATATATGCATACAATGTTGTTGAGTTGTCGGTGATGTTACTAGTTGGACTGAGATTTGCTCCGACATGCTAAGTGCCACATTCTTCTTCCCGTTTTCTCTAAGAAACACATTTCCTTTTTCCCTGAAATTGAACGGTACATGATCTAAATAGTCTGGGCATATGGTGTTATGTATTCTCATTGTTCCACTTTTCTTATGTCCAATATTGACATGGTTAGCTCTGGGAAGGACTCAGGAGCATCAGGTGATCAACAAAATATTCCTTCATTCCTTCAGGTAGAAGACCCTTTTACCAATTCAATGTTCCAAACCTATATTACCAGGAGCTCTCCTTTATATTTTAGTCCTCGGTTTCACACTGTAACAGATCTTTCACTTTCACGGTGTTGTATGATTAGATGGTAAGCTCTCTATTTTAGCCATGCCCGAGGTGTCCTACTGTTATATTGGGCACTGATGGTGTGCAACATATATTATACAAAGGTGTGTTCATTGGCTTTCTTTTACATATGTATCTTTGTTTATGTGGCATCTTTGTGTTTTGAAATATTTGACAGAATGTTTGGCTAAAAAATTGAAACCGCAATATTGTAAATAAATTATATAAATCATAGCCTGGATGTGATACAATCCATATATTATATTGATAAATAGTTAAATCAGTATATACTGCATTCTTGACATCTGATGTTTACTTTATCAATTTTGTGGAAGTGGTGGTATTATTCAGTTCTTATTGATCGTGCACACCTAATATATTAAATCACGATGCCCTTCCTTTGTAGTTATTGTTTTGGCTCTGTCCAACCTTGGTTTTGGTTGATCCTGATATTCATCCAATTTGTAGGATATGAGGGTCTATATTAGTTACACTGGAGTCATTGTGTGCTCTTATAATGTGACAACAGGTTGTTTCAATTTCCAAGATACCATTTCTCTTGCTCTTATAACGCCACAACATGTTGTTTCTATTTCCATATTAGTTCTAACGTTCCAGTTTTCTTGCTACTATACGTACTTGCTTTCCCTAATCTCAACCCTATTTTTAATTATTGTTTCCACCGTGTGCTAAGGTTTCTATTGGCAGGCTTCTCTACAGTTTGGGATGTATCACGGCATTCTCTCCACTAGCGGAATAGCTGTAATGCATATGCTTATTCCTCCACATCACTCCAGGCAGTGGCTACAGGTGCCATATTTTATCTTTGCAGTATTGGGCATGCCATGAAAATGGGCAAAAGATAGATTAGATCTTATGTTTCAGTAGGCATGGAAAATTCTATTCTTAATGCAACAGATTAATTTTCATTAATACGATTAATTCGGTCGTTAAGCTTGCAAAGGAAAAAATAGTAGTATGAGCAGAGTTTGAAGCAATGATGGTAAAAAAGTAGTAAACCACTATTTTTAATAAATAGAACCTTTCAGCTCATATACACATTTTTTTGAGATATCATATATGCATTTCTGGGAAGGTTGAGTTTGTTGTGTTCTTACAGATGAAATTGTGAACTGTTTTCCCTTTGTAGGTCACCATCATGTGATTGAAAGAGGATTGGTTAGGAACAAGGAGTGCGCCTGTGCCTGATGATTAAAGCCTGCAGCAAAGATGTGGCTGGATGGTTGTTGACTACTCCCTAGCGCAGAAGATTTTCATGGGGTTGTTAGGTTGTGGATGTGTCCTTTAGTATGTCCTTCTTTCTTGTGCTATGCTCCGTTCATTTTCTTGCGACGCTGAGCTACAACAAGAGACTAACGTTAGTGGGATATGAGGTGCTTGGTCAGAAATTCATTAGGTACACATCATTTATGGTGGTGTTCGCTACAGTCTTCTATATATGATCTCTCATAGATGGTTGAATCTTTCTTCACAATTATCACGTCATATAGTTTCGCATATTAAATACAGCCTTACTATTTTTAAACCAATGCTACCCAGGTTGTCTCCTTTTGGTTTTCTGTTATTTCTTCAAAAAATTGTGCATTTTTATATATAGACCTGTTTACCTCCCTGTTCCAAACCAAACATAGACATCGAAAATGCGTAGCTAAATAAATTATCCATTGGATTCTCTGTCTTGCTACCAATAGTGCATGTACATGAAAAAATCAATTAGTGTGTGCAACCTTTTTTATGGCAGTGAAAATGATAAGTATTTGATTATTATGCAACCTTTGAATGGCAGAAATCAAATAGTATTGATTACTATGCTACTTGGATAATTTCTAGCATTAGATACTTCACTATAAAAAATATTGGGTTGTTAAAGTTCTCATTGATGGAGCTTAGTTTCATAAGGAGCAAAGGAGACAACCTTTGTTGGTGCACGGTCTTGAAGAGGCTGGTCTCGAAGAGGTACTAACCTGCACCAGAAGATGAAGGGGTTCACTAGGCGCTAAGGTGATTTCATAGGTGATTAAAGATGAGATGCTTCACTATCTGCAAGCTCGCGAGGTACATCTCTTCCTACTTCATCTATGATTGTTAGGTTGCATTTCCTACTCCTTATTTGCTCATTCGTTGATTCAATTATCTCATGTACCTTCTCTGTAAATATTGAGGCAGCTGGCTAGGGTGACATAGCAGTGCCTTAGACTTCTCGCGAACAAGTTGGTCTTATATTTCTCAAGTTTTCGAGTAAATAATAACCTATTGAATCAAAGGAGAGTAGTTTGCATAGCTCTATGGTAATTTGATTAACAACTGAAGGTTAACAAGATGCCAGGCTACTAGCACTATAATTCTATTGGAGACATAGGAAGAACTTACCTTTGCTATATTTCTATTATGATTATGAAAGCTCATATATCTATGAATATAATATCTTAAATTTAATTTAGAGTAAATAAAAAGGTGGCAGGCGAGGTCTCATCCACAGGTCACTTAAAAAGGGAGAAGGGTGCAATCAGTAATCTTTATCTATTCTCAACCTTTTATTATTTTCCATCAATCACCTTTTATTGTCCAAGTTATGCTGGAATAAAACTTTAAAATTGATGGTGGTTATTCAAATTTTGGGTTGAAGTGCTTTTGTGATGAAAAAACCTTAGTGCATATATCATTTGGTTTGGCTGTTCTCTATACCTATAGTTTTTCTCATCTCACATGTCTTGACACAGTTCATAACACTCCCAAAGGCAAGTAAATTGATGAGTACCATTTTTAATAAGAGTACAATTTATCTTTTTGCTCTAATCCTTCAACACATATTGTTCCAATTTCCATTCCCTAAATTACTTAATTTTGTCATAGCTAAGGACGTGTAAACTATCTGGAAGCTCCATATTGTTTAATGTACCATGCAAGAGTTACAGGATTTCAGCGACAACCTTTACCTCTACAACTTGCCACATACCAGGACTTGAAGTCAGCATCAGATTTTGTGTGGGTACTTTGCTAAATTGATTCAGTACTTTTTGATGATTCCAGAGCATATGATTTACTTGAAATTTCAACATTAAGAAAAATATGGCCTTATGAACAGATGAAGCCCATGCATCATTCAGATACAGAACCAAAATAAGATATAGATCAATATAGATATGGAAATTTCTATCGTCCTTATAAGATGGTAACCCATACTTGACGGGCTCGTGTGGTAATGCCCTCCATCCATGACTCATATCATACAAAGAGCCAGGTCAACTTTTTCTCCTTGTTCATTCTCCAGTTCCAGAACCAAAATAAGCCAATAAAGATTTTTCTAGCTGCGGAATAACCTCTGTGATACAATCTATGAATTCAGCCATGTGTTCTTTGTTTATATTGTTGGGAATTATTCAGGCAGCTTTAGAGATTGGTGTGCTCCATCATTTTAATTATTTATCGTCAGTCTTGGGCCCGAAAGATTTACTAAATCCAACTCATGACAGATCTACACGAAATCAATCACAGAGGAAAAGATCCTGAGATCGACATGAAGCAAGGACAGAAGAAGGCATGAAGATCAATGAGCAGCCGCATGTTATCGTGGACCTATTGTTCAATATTGGTGACAAGCCGCACCTGGTGTTCACCCAAAATGGCAATGAAATGATGGTGATATGGAAGTTACCCCTCTTAGACAGCCCGAAGGGGAACATGATGTACCGGACGACATGAGATGTGCATACTGGTGTCCAATGCAATCTTTCTTTGCGGACTTATCTCTCACATGCAATAATTTTTTTAGATATGCTTATGTTATGTCCCTTCTCATTAAGGATAAAATTGTCTTGACTTAAACAATGTAACCAAGAAACAAATAATTGATTCTCACATTTGAGAGATCCAGAAATGTTCCAGCTTATATAAGAACAAAATTTGTTGCTTCCAGTAACTAATAAGTATGAGATTCAGTAGTTATGGATATTTTTATGTCAATTGCTTCCAATATTGTAATATTGGTAGTAATTTTTTTATTGCCTTAATATAAAATGAACATTGACACAAGTTTTACGGGCTCGTGCGCCAAGGCGCACATCTAAATCTAGTACTAGTAAGTTAGTAATAGTGGCGGTGGCATGGAGTACAGGGTTGGAACTTTAGTTGTCTCCGATTCCACAAATATGTATGGCGTGCTACAGTAGAGAAGGGTGTTTTTCTGAGCGACCGGAGGAGAGCTGCCTCGCCATCGCCGTCTCGGCGGCCGCCTCGCCCTCCGCCAGCTGCTCCGGCGGCGGGAGGTCGGGGGGACCCCGAGCGGCGGTGTGTATATAGTGCAGGTTTTCTTTCACGGCCAGCCGGAGGCGTCGGGGAGGAGGAGGCGCAGCCGGAGTGGCTTTTGCAAGTGGGAGTCTTCCTCTTCGTCGGCGGTGTTCCTTGGAGCTCTTGCAGGCGATCTTCCACCTCTGGCGCGCTCGCAGCTTCTTGGAGTTGGCGTGGGCGTCTTCCCCTCGCCGGTGACCGTGGGACGGCGGCGCCGGCTGCTGAAATAAGCGTGGAGGAGGGTGGCTTGATCTGGATCGATGTTGATGGCGGCGTTCGGTGTAGGTCCTTGCGGCCGGTGCTCGGCGACTTCCCGTCCGTCTTGGGGATGCTCCTGATCCAAGGCGTCATAAGGAGCAGAGGCGGCGGCGCGCCACCGACAGCGCCGTGCCACCATCGTCGTCGTGTTCGAGTTGCACAGGGGTGTGCTTGTAATCGGATTTCCTTCGGGGTCCTTTGTGTAACTTTGCCAGATTAATGTTACTTTCTTTTACTCGCAAAAAAAAAAAATGTATGGCGTGCTTGAAATGCAATCGAATGAGTACTGATTAGTGTGTTCAGCATGCTATAGTAGACAAAAAGTGGATGCATCTCAGTATTTTACAAACCCTCTGTATCTCGGGTTCCGTGTCACACGTAGAGTGCACGTTTGATGTATTTTCCTCCATGTTTTCACTCTGCGGCAGAATACGAAACTACGGCAGTTTGCCTGCGGCGTCCGTGGCTGCTAAAGGGAGTACACTTTTCTCTCGCGGTCTTGCCGGAATACAATGTTCATGATGGACGCGCACATTAGTTGCCATCATCTTAAATTTTATCCCTTTCGGTTCCACTTCTTTTTTATTGGACCGTTGATGATGAAGCTATGCATTGCCCGGCACATGGGCATGTCATGGTGAGCGATAGTGCTGCATGATTAGGGATATAGTCATCAGCAACCCATGAGCTAATTGAATGTGATGGTGCGAAGTGGTACGATCTTTGCCACATGTTTATTCAAGCAACACAATGCTGCTAGCTAGACCTACTTCTCCTTTTTCGCGGCGCGCATGCATTGCTAATTGTAGGCTAACAGCAAATGGTCTAGCTTGAACATTGAACTCATGGTTCCATCTGTCACAAGAACTATATGGAATTAGAAGAAACACTTCGTGTTGCTGCCGGAAAATATGAAATTGCGGATGATAACCGATAAGGGGTGTGAAGCATTAGCGGGAAACCTGGGTGTTGGACTTCATAAAAGAGATTAAAATCAGTTTCCATGTCATATTGAGATTATGTAGAGTTTGGGAATATACACATGCATTTTTTTAAATCGCATCAAGTAAAATTAAATAGTCCATCGTTGTTCCTTCCCTTTTCCCTTTTTTCCAATTGAGCCGTCTTTCTTTTTATATTCTTTCTAAAAAAAGAAAAATGTATTGGTCTCTATCAATCGATGCACGAGGCCAAAAGAATATGAGAAAGGGGCACATACTCACTAGTGGAAAACAAGGCTTTTGTCGCGGGTCGTAAGGGCCTTTTGTCGCGGGCGGCCATCCGCGACAAGGAAGGCGCGATAAAAGGTCCACCTTTTGTCGCGGGTTGCTTACCACTCGCGACATATAGTCCACCACGTGGCAGGCGCGGGGCGCGCAGGGGACAACCCCTTTTGTCGCGGGTCATAATCGTTCATTCATTATATATAGATCGAGCAAATAAATATTGGAAGGAAAAGTCTATTCATAGATTCCCCTTACACATATACATGGAGCTTACTACTACCGGGACATATACATATACATGGAGCTCCCTACTGCCGACGCCTCTTTGGACTAAACCGGCCGTTGTCGTCTATTACTTCTATCAAAAGAAATGCCGTCAGTTCCTCTGTAATTCCTAGTATGTGTTCATGTGGTTGGAGTGTCTCCCGCATGTAGTCGACCTATATATATATAGGAAAATGAGATGAATATGATTATATCAATCTTGATAACGAAGTATTGACGATAATAAATTAAAGTTGTGAATGTTATTGCTTACGTTGAATCAATTATTGTTGTTCTTCTCAGTGGTTAACATGCGAATGGACTCGCAAACGTAGTATCCACATAGATTCGTCCCCTGTGGCTGCTGGGCGCACGGTACAATAGTAAATGTTAGCTTGTCTGCGAAGTGCTCACCCGTAATAACCTCCTTGAAAGATGTCCAAACCCTGCCAGGCAAAAGAATGATAGAATGAATGGATGATTAATTGATATCTCACGAAAGATATAGCGCGACAATGATTGAAATTACCTCTGGAGAATCTCCTGCAAGTCGCGGAACCCGTCCAGGCCTCTATTCAATGGGTCGCTTACTTCAACAATTCCCTTTTCAACTTGAATGTTTAGCAGAATCCAGTGGAAACTACACATGTTTATATAGACGTCATGAATTAGACTTAACATCGAGTAAGAAAAAATGAATGTGCACAATAGATCAGTAAGACTCTCACCTGTAGTTGTAAGGAAAGAGTATTGAATCACAGAAGCTTTGCTCCACTATAAACCTCGTTAGATTTTCCATCGTTTCTTCGATTTTATCCTTTACGGTTTCATGATGTACTTTATCTGGGTCAACAAACCCAACATTGTACACCTTATTATGGCTGCATTCAATCATCTTCAGTCTGCATATATAAGAGAACACATATGATATAATGAGTATATGCAATGAACAGGAACAACTGAATGAACACGAACTTATATGTAGTTAACTTACAAGCAGTAGCAACTCATTAGAGATTTGTCGAGGGCGTCTAAATTGAATAACTGCCAGAGTTCATTCATCTCCATATGGATCTGCTCCCTTCGGAAGTAATAATCTCCTGGGATATCCGCCATGATGAAAGTTGTTTTCTTCTTGCACACATTAAGGTACCACTGATGCAAATTCCGCATATGCGTTGGCAGTTTCTGCAGCCTCTCTTTGCTGACCAAGTCGGCCCGTAGACAAATTTAGGAGCTATATCAGCCTTAGGTACTGAATAGGAGAACATCATGTCCACCACGGTCATGCCACATTGAGCCGCTAGCGTCGCAGCTTCGTTCAAATCGAAAGGACCAAGTTCCTGGTACGCCAAGGGAACTTGCAACACTTTGAGTGGTGGGAGCGATTGTTTGGCTTGTGCTCCGAGCTGGGAAACTATCTTTCCTTTTCTGCCTGCTGTCGCTTGCTTGGCCTTGGCTGCACTTATTGAACTTGATTTCTTCCCGGCTACACTTCTTGCTGATGATTTGCTCGTGCTAGCACTATCCTTCTTCTTACCAGAACTATCCTTCTTGTCCTCAATTACCTTTGCAAGTGCGCGTGTATAGTCATCCTTCCTCTCGTGTAAGTCATATTGCGATGGTGTGTTAGAAAACTAAGAGCATATTCTTTTTGCTTCTCTGTGTATGGCTCTGGCGCTGGAGGTTTTGGCTTATGAAAATGATCATACGTGTGTTTCGCAATAATGGCCTCATTTTCCTCGACAGTACGATCGTATGGACGGGGGGAGGAACCTTTGGTACTTTTGGGAGGGGCGACATCTTGCGGACAGGACTCTTGAAACGCTTCCGGTTGGGTGCATTCCGAGTCTTAGTGGGCGGAGGCGGTGGCGCTGGAGATGGACTAAGGATGTCGTGGTCGACGTCGTACCCATGGGGTAATGGTGGCGACATGTGATCAGTAGAAGGAGGTGATGGTGGCCTGCGATCACCTGGAGGAGGTGATGGTGACCTGGGACGACTGGTACTAGGGGCTACCCAGCCTGGCAGCCTGATGTTCTTCTTTTCCCAGAGAATGATTTCTCCCAGCACCTCTCGGAGTGTAACCCCCCCATCACCACCAGGGAACTCGAGCTCCAATGTCTCCCACGATGGTACAACTGAATCCACCCCGACACTAGCATAGCCAGCTGGAATCTCATTGCCATGCCATGTTGCCGGCTCACCTTCAGCTACAAATGCAGGTAAGACATAGCCGACCGCCACCTTAAAAGACATGTTCCTGATCACCTCATGGAGATCACAAGGTGTTTGCTCCTTGATTCCATCCACGAGGTCGCCAGGACCGGCATCTATCATCCGTGTAGGCGGGGCCTCCAAGTCGGCCACGCTGCTGTCTCGTTGCTGAGATATGCCAGCGGTATTATCTGGCTCGCGCTGTCCTTTAAGTTCATTAATCTCCCGCTACTGCTGCTGAATCTCCCGCTTCTGCTAGTCTAGTTGCCGTTGGAACTCAGCCATCCGGTCATTCTGCACCTCCAGCTCGCGTTTTTTTGCTCTCCCTCGGCTTCTATAAGTCTCTGCGTCATCCGGAAACCCAAGCGCACACGGAACACTAGGGCCGAAGCCTCTTGTTCGCCCTCCCTTTTCAGGATTACCGAGGACAAGCGTCAGCAAGTCTTTCTCTCTATCGGGAGCAAACTTCAGTTTTCCCGCTTTAATATCAGCTGTCACTTCAATCCATTTTTCCCTGGGTACCTTAACCTTGCTGTCACTTTCAACAAGGTTCCCTGTCTTCATGTCATACTCACAGCCATGCCCAAGGAACCAATTTCGAGCCCTAGTGTCCCATCCTTCTCGCTCGGGTTCTGGAGTGATCCCATTCCGCTTCATCTCAGCCTCTTGTGCATCCCACTTAGGCATGGCTACTTCGTAGCCCCCTCGCCCTGTATGATGGTGATATTTCTTTTCGCTTGCATTCTTCTTGTTTTTCTTTGACAGTCTCATAGCCTCCTCTGATTCTTTGTACTTCACAAATTATTCCCAGTTATGCTCCTGCTTCGCTAGATAGTTGTCAAATACTGGAGGCTTCTTCTCGGCCTTATAAGTTTCCCATAACCGGTTCTTATACGCCCGGAAAAGTTCCCCCATCTTCTTAAGAGCCCATTTCTTCCCTAGCGCCCTCTGCTTATCCATCTCAGACTCCGATCTCAAAACTGGCAAAGTGAAATGTGCCATGAGCTCGTCAAAAAGTGTGTCTTTGTACCTATCGGCAACCTAACTTTCGGACACATTCTTGGTCTTGTTCCATTCTCTAATAGTGATCGGCAGACGATCTCTAACCAGAACTCCACACTGATTTTTAAATGTCACTCTGACAGCCGCGGGTGCCACCGGTTGGCCTTTCGGTGATATAGCTTCAATTGTGAAGTGGTCTTTTTTGGTCAACCTCTTTGCCGGGCCTCGTTTCTCCAACTTATCTTCGGAGGCCTAAGAGAATAAAAAATAATTAATTTATATACATATGTACATATAGAATTCCATTAATGCATCAACTGATCGTATACCTCGCCATGACCGGAGCCGTCGGCTTCTCCATCACCGGAGCCGTCGGCTTCTCCATCACCGGAGCCGCGGGCTTCTCCATGACCGGAGCCGTCGGCTTCTCCATCACCTAATTCGCGGTCTTCTCGGTAGGCTTCTGGACCATCGCAGATTATGTCCTCGAAAAGGTCTTCCTGTTCCAAGTCCCGATGGAATTCGAATGGATCCATTGTTTCTGCAAAAAATTAAATCGATAAGTACATGTTCTAACCCTAACCAAACCCTAACCCTAATCAAACACTAACCAAACCCTAACCCTAACCACAGATGGGGTAGGCTCAAGGAGGGGGCGGCGGCGTGGAGCAGAGAGAAGAGGGTGCGTTAGGTAGAGGATCTCGACAATGGTCACATGTTTGCGAGAGGGAGAGGGTGTCGGCGACGCGTATTTGCGAGAGGGAGAGGGTGTCGGCGATGCGTGTTTGCGAGAGGGAGAGGGTGTCGGCGACGCGTGTTTGCGAGAGGGAGAGGGTGTCGGCGACGCGTGTTTGCGAGAGGGAGAGGGTGTCGGCGACGCGTGTTTGCGAGAGGGATAGGGTGTCGGCGACGCGTGTTTGCGAGAGGGAGAGGGTGTCGGTTGTTTGCGAGAGGGGGAGGGTGCCGTCGACGGGTTTTTGCGAGGGGGGGAGGGGGTCGGTGGAGGAGTCGTCCGCTAGACATGAACTAATTAACTAAATACATGAACTAATTATAAACTAACTAACTAAATACATGAACTAATTATATACTAACTATACTAAATACATATACTAATTAACTATAAACTATACTAAATACATATACTAACTAAGTAAATACATATACTAAATTATGAACTAAATCCATATACCAAATACATATACTAAAAAACCGTAAATACATATACTAACCATTTTTCTGAACTAAAAATAACATAGAAAAAATAAAAAGGTCATGGCGTCAGCGCGACGTCATGGTGGCCATGGCCGGCCAGGTCGAGCACGGCCTCGACGATTGGCGCCTCCAGAGCCTGCGCGGGCGAGCGCGTTTAACGGCGGCATCCCCACGAGCCAAAAGAGGGCGGCGCCGCCCTCCAATGGTCGCCGGAGGAGCGTCCGCGATGGTCGCCGCGGCCGGTGCTTGCAGGCACACATCGGCCGGCGGCCACAGGGCACGGGAGACTAATTAAAGGCTACCAGGAGGACAACCAGCTCACCACGGTGCCGAAGAGCTTGACGGCGAGGCGTGGGGAGGCCGGGAACACCGGCGAACGGCGGAGGCCGGCGGCGCAGCACCGCCCGATTCGCTCGAAGGAGGACTCGAGGAGGAGGAGAACGCGTCGGAGGCGGACGGGGGCGACGAGGCGACGCGTCAGAGGAGCTTGAGGAGGCAAACTGCGGCGAACGGCGGCGGCGTATTTGGGCAGCATGGCAGCGCTCGTCTAGGGTTTGGCCTCCAGTAGTATCGCGGGTCGTGTGTTGGCCCGCGACGCGCGACACTTTTATACGGCACCCCCTTTTGTCGCGGGTCATGGCACCACCCGTGATAAAAGGGGGGGTCTTTTATCACGGGCTGTGGCATGACCCGCGACAAAAGGGGGTGGTGGCTGATCCGCGGCATCTGCATCCAGCGGCTCCGGCCGTTTGAATCCAACGGCCTGGAGCCGTTGGACGCGGATCAGCCCTCGAGCCGTTTTCCTTTTCTGTTTTATAAATAAACCCTTATTTATCTATTTTAACTTAATAAAAACTATGGAAACCATGGGAGAGAGTGATGAGGTTTGCAGATATGAGTCTAGATGTGATATGGAAATGGAGGCCAAGCCTACATATATATACTGAAAAAATGGCGGGAAGACGGAGGCGGGAACGCGGGAAGAAAATAGGCGGGAACTGATACGTCTCCGACGTATCGATAATTTCTTATGTTCCATGCCACATTATTGATGTTATCTACATGTTTTATGCACACTTTATGTCATATTCGTGCATTTTCTGGAACTAACCTATTAACAAGATGCCGAAGTGCCGCTTGTTTTCTGCTGTTTTTGGTTTCAGAAATCCTAGTAACGAAATATTCTCGGAATTGGACGAAATCAACGCCCAGGGTCCTATTTTGCCACGAAGCTTCCAGAAGACCGAAGAGGAGACGAAGTGGGGCCACGAGGCGCCCAAACCCTAGGGCGGCGCGGCCCAGGCCTTGGCCGCGCCGACCTGTGGTGTGGGGCCCTCGTGCCCCCTCCTGACTTGCCCTTCCGCCTACAAATAGCCTCCGTCGCGAAACCCCCAGTACCGAGAGCCACGATACGGAAAACCTTACTGAGACGCCGCCGCCGCCAATCCCATCCCGGGGGATTCAGGAGATCGACCCTGCCGAAGAGGGGATTCATCTCCCGGAGGACTCTACGCCGCCATGGTCGCTTCCGGAGTGATGAGTGAGTAGTCTACCCCTGGACTATGGGTCCATAGCAGTAGCTAGATGGTTGTCTTCTCCCCATTGTGCTTCATTGTCGGATCTTGTGAGCTGCCTAACATGATCAAGATCATCTATCTGTAATTCTATATATTGCGTTTGTTGGGATCTGATGAATAGAGAATACTTGTTATGTTGATTATCAAAGTTATGTCTATGTGTTGTTTATGATCTTGCATGCTCTCCGTTACTAGTAGATGCTCTGGCCAAGTAGATGCTTGTAACTCCAAGAGGGAGTATTTATGCTCGATAGTGGGTTCATGTCTCCGTGAATCTGGGGGAGTGACAGAAACCTCTAAGATTATGGATGTGCTGTTGCCACTAGGGATAAAACATTGGTGCTATGTTCAAGGATGTAGTCACTGATTACATTACGCGCAATACTTAATGCAATTGTCTGTTGTTAGCAACTTAATACTGGAGGGGGTTCGGATGATAACCTGAATGTGGACTTTTTAGGCATAGATGCATGCTGGATAGCGGTCTATGTACTTTGTCGTAATGCCCAATTAAATCTCACTATACTCATCATAATATGTATGTGCATGGTCATGCCCTCTTTATTTGTCAATTGCCCAACTGTAATTTGTTTACCCAACATGCTATTTATCTTATGGGAGAGACACCTCTAGTGAACTGTGGACCCCGGTCCAATTCTCTATACTGAAATACAATCTACTGCAATACTTGTTCTACTGTTTTCTGCAAACAATCATCTTCCACACAGTACGGTTAATCCTTTGTTACAGCAAGCCGGTGAGATTGACAACCTCACTGTTTCGTTGGGGCAAAGTACTTTGGTTGTGTTGTGCAGGTTCCACGTTGGCGCCGGAATCTCTGGTGTTGCGCCGCACTACATCCCGCCGCCATCAACCTTCAACGTGCTTCTTGACTCCTACTGGTTCGATTAAACCTTGGTTTCTTACTGAGGGAAACTTGCCGCTGTGCGCATCACACCTTCCTCTTGGGGTTCCCAACGGACGTGTCAACCACACGCATCAGGAACGCAGTAGCGCGGGAAACTTTCATCCCGGGTGGAGGCTCAAACCGGGACAAAAGATAGGGGGCCTTAACTGGGGGAGGCTTCTCTAAGAGGGCCTTATCCGGGGGGGACCTTTTGTCACGGCTGGTGGGTGCAACCGGGACTAAAGCTGTCGGCAGGATAAGGATGTGTCGGTAACCGTTTGTCACGGTTGGTGGGTGCAACCGGGACTAAAGCTGTCGGCAGGATAAGGACGCGTGGGTGGACGCACTACTCGATGAGATAAAGCATGTAGCGCACGACGCCCTGTCGAAGGAACAAGACAAAGTAGAAGCGGTGTCGTGCCTATAAAAGGAGCATCGATACGCCTTGCCAAGCAGATCAACAAGCCAAGCAGAGTTTCATTCGCATGCATGAAGGAAAGGGTTGGGAAATCTCCCGTGGCGCAGCTTCTCGAAGATGTCGTTGGTGCACACGCCCTACGGCATCCTCGGAAGCTGCTCCTCGGAAAAATTTCCCTGCAAGCCCGTGAAAGACTCCATCTCCTCTAACAGTGTTGGGGAAAGGGTTCTCATTATTACATAAATGTAGAGATTGTCTTGGGAACTATATATGAAGAATACATTATTACATCGCCATCTACTGCTGTGATCTTCTACGCCGTAGCCATGGAGAATCTTCATCATTTAGCAAGATGCTTGGGTCAATTTTCACCGTGAAGGGCGGAATTTCTTTAAACTTATTATAATCTTCTGACATGTCTGTCTTGTCATCCACTCCCACGATGTTTCTTTTGCCCGAAAGAACTATGTGGCGCTTTGGCTCCTCGGTTGATGTATTCTTTTGTTGATTTCTTTTTCTTGATTTGCTAGACATGTCCTTCACATAGAAAACTTGAGCCACCTCGCTGGCTAGGACGAATGGCTCGTCCATGTACGCAAGATTGTTGGGATCCACTGTTGTCATACCGTACTTATCGTCTACCTGTATACCGCTGAGCTTCACCCATTTGCACCGAAACAAAGGGACCTTAAAAGTGGGACCATAGTCAAGTTCTCATATCTCCTCTATGTATCCATAATATGTGGTGGTTTGCCCATTATCATCTTTTGCATCGAAGCGGACACCGCTGTTTTGGTTGGTGCTCTTTTATCTTGGTCGATCGTGTAAAATGTATTCCCATTTATCTTATACCCTTGGAATGTACATATGTTTGAAGATGGTAACCTGGCCAACAAGTACAACTGCTCTACAATAGATGGGTCACTAATGAGATGTCTTGGCAACCAACTGCCGAAGGTATCCATGTGTTGACGTGTAATCAAGGACTCGGGCTGGCTCGGGTTTATTTCTCGTAAAACATTCTTGTGTTTCTCGATGTACGGAGCCACCAAGCTGGAATTGTATAGAACTGTGTAGTGTGCTTGATTGAAAGAAATCTTGTCCCTGCACACCGTTGCTTTCCTTCCTAGTGTGCCTTTTGCAGTCAGCCTCCCCTCATACCGAGATTCAGGAACACCAATCGGCTTAAGGTCAGGAAGAAAGTCAACACAAAACTCAATGACCTTCTCAGTTTCGTAGCCCTTTGAGATACTTCCTTCCGGCCTAGATCGGTTATGAACATATTTCTTTAAGACTCCCATGAACCTCTCGAAGGGGAACATATTGTGTAGAAATACAGGACCGAGAATTCTAATCTCTTCAACTAGGTGAACGAGGAGGTGCGTCATAATATTGAAGAAGGATGGTGGGAACAACAACTCGAAGCTGACAAGACATTCGACCACATCTTCCTGTAATCCTAACAAAGTTTCTGGATCCATTACCTTCTGTGAAATTGCGTTGAGGAATGCACATATCTTCACAATGGCTAGTCGAACATTTTCTGGTAGAAGTCCCCTCAATGCAACCGGAAGCAATTGTGTCATAAGCACGTGGCAGTCATGGGACTTCAGGTTCTGGAATTTTTTTCTCCTTCATATTTACTATTCCCTTTATATTCGACGAGAAACCAGACGGAACCTTGATACTGAATAGGGCTTCAAAAAAGATCTCCTTCTCTTGTTTGGTAAGAGCGTAGCTGGCAGGCCCTACAAACTGCCCTGGATGATTGCCGTTTCATCCTTTATGACGTTCCTGGTCCTCCCGTGCTTCTGGTGTATCTTTTGTCTTTCCATACACGCCCAGAAAACCTAGAATATTCACACAAAGATTATTGGTCAGGTGCATCACGTCGATTGCAGAGCGGACTTCCAGGACTTTCCAATATTCTAGATCCCAAAAAATAGATTTCTTCTTCCACATGGGCGCGTGTCCGTCAGCGTCTTTCGGAACAGGTCGACTGCCTGGACCCTTTCCAAAGATAACATTTAAATCCTTGACCATGTCAAATATATCAGCACCACTACGGGGGACAGGCTTCGGACGGCGGTCTGCCTCGCCATCGAAATGCTTGCCTTTTTTCCTTAAGGGATGCTTGCACGGAAGGAAACGACGATTGAACGGGTACACAACTTTTCTGCTTTTTCCCAAATATTTACTTTCAGCCTCATCTAAACAGTGTGTGCATGCATTGTATCCTTTGTTCGTCTGTCCTGAAATGTTACTAAGAGCAGGCCAATCATTGATGGTTACGAATAGCAACGCTCGTAGGTCAAATTCTTGCTCGGTGTGCTCATCCCACACACGTACACCTGGTTTGGCCCACAACTCCAAAAGTTCATCAACTAATGGCCTTAGGTACACATCAATGTTGTTGCCCGGTTGCTTTGGGCCTTGGATAAGCACTGGCATCATAATGAACTTCCGCTTCATGCACAACCAAGGAGGAAGGTTGTAGATACATAGAGTCACGGGCCAGTGTCGTGGATCGCAGCTCTGCTCCCCAAAAGGATTCATGCCATCTGTACTTAGACCAAACCATAAGTTCCTTGCCTCACCTGCAAAATCCGGGAACTCTCTCCCGATGTTTCTCCACTACCGACCATCAGCGGGGTGCTGATAACCCACAAGTATAGGGGATCGCAACAGTTTTCGAGGGAAGTAAAACCCAAATTTATTGATTCGACACAAGGGGAGGTAAAGAATACTTATAAGCCTTAACAACTGAGTTGTCAATTCAGATGCACATGGAAAAGCACTAGTAACAGGGGTGATGTGAAAGCAGCAGTAATATGAGAGCAGTAGTAATAGTAAAACAGCAGCAGTAGCAGTAATATGAGAGCAATGGCACCAGAAAATAGTTGATACTACTTCTAATGACATATAGGACCGAGTATATGATGATGAGAGATGGACCGGGGTTCCCAGCTATCTACACTAGTGGTAACTCTCCAATAACAAGTGTTGGGTGAACAAATTACAGTTGGGCAATTGATAGGATTGAAATAGCATTAAGACAGAACATCAAGATTATTAATCATGTAGGCATGTTTTCCATATATAGTCATACGTGCTCGCAATGAGAAACTTGCATAACATGTTTTGTCCTACCAGCCGGTGGCAGCCGGGCCTCTAGGGAATCTACTGGAAATTAAGGTACTCCTTTTAATAGAGCACCGGAGCAAAGCATTAACACTCCGTGAAAACATGTGATCCTCATATCTAAGCCTTCCCCTCCAGTTATCCCAGTTGCTGTCACTCTGGGGCCTCGGGTTCCGGACATAGACATGTGCAAACAACTTGTAGATACAATCTAAGCAATAAGTATAGAGCTTAAATCTAAGATCATGCCACTCGGGCCCTAGTGACAAGCATTAAACACAACAAGATTGCGGCAACAATAACTTCACAAACTTTATAGATAGACTAATCATAATGTAACAATCCATCGGATCCCAACAAACACAACACCGATTACATCAGATGAATCTCAATCATGTAAGGCAGCTCATGAGATCATTGTATTGAAGTACATGGGAGAGAGAGTACCAACTAGCTACAGCTAGAACCCGTAGTCCATGGGGGAACTACTCACGGAGCATGATGGAGGCGGTGGCGTCGATGGAGAAGGCTTCCGGGGGCACTTCCCCGTCCCGGCGGCGTGCCGGAACAGAGATTCTGTCCCCCGAATTGGAGTTTCGCGATGGCGGCGGCTCCCCTGGAGTCTTTTATCATTGAACATTAAAAGTAAGAGCGAAGAACATGAGTGTTCATATGAAAAAGTGGAGCGTGTCTCTCTCCCAAACAAGGATTGCTAGGATCCGAATTTATTCAAACATAAACAAAAATAAAAACACACAGACGCTCCAAGTAAAGCACATAAGATGTGACCGAATAAAAATATAGTTTCAATAGAAGAAACCTGATAAGTTGATGAAGAAGGGGATGCCTTGGGCATCCCCAAGCTTAGACGCTTGAGTCTTCTTGAAATATGCAGGGATGAACCACGGGGGCATCCCCAAGCTTAGGTTTTTCACTCTTCTTGATCATATATCATCCTCCTCTCTTGACCCTTGAAAACTTCCTTCACACCAAACTTCTCATAAACTTCATTAGATGGGTTAGTACTTTAAAAAAACTTTAATCCATTTTGGTCCTGTAGTGACACATTGCAAGAACTCAATAAAACATTAGCTACAGCTCTCCACGTCTAGAAAGCCTTACTTAAAGTCCACAAGAAACAATGCAAAAAACAGAGACAGAATCTGTCAAAACAGAACAGCCAGTAAACATGAATTTTTAAGAGGTACTTCCGTTGCTCAAATCAGAAAACTCAAAACTAATGAAAGTTGCGTACATATCTGAGGAACACGCATGTAAATTGGCAGATTTTTCTGAGTTACCTACAGAGAGCCCTGCCCAAATTCGTGACAGATAGAAATCTGTTTCTGCGCAGAAATCCAAATCTAGTATCAACCTTCTATTAGAGACTTCACTTGGCACAACAATGCAATAAAATAAAGATAAGGAGAGGTTGCTACAGTAGTAACAACTTCCAAGACACAACAAAACAGTAGCAAAATAAAGACATGGGTTATCTCCCAAGAAGTGCTTTCTTTATAGCCATTAAGATGGGCTCAGAAATTTTAATGATGCACTCGCAAGAAATAAGAGTTGAAGCAAAGCAGAGCATCAAAAAGCAAGTTCAAAACACATTTAAGTCTAACCCACTACCTATGCATAGGAATCTTGTACACAAATAAATTCATGAAGAACCAAGTGGCAAGCATAAGAAGATAAAACACGAGCAACTTCAAAAGTTTCAGCATATAGAGAGGTGTTTTAGTACCATGCAAATTTCTACAACCATATTTTCCTCTCTCATAATAATTTTCAGTAGCTTCATGGATAAACTCAACAATATAACTATCACATGCAGCATACTTTTCATGATCCATAAACACATAATTTTTATCAAGCTTAAAAATAATAGGATCAGAACTTTCAAAACCACTTTTATTAATATTATAACAAGATGATTGATCAATCTCAAAAGATATGGGACTCCTAGATAAAGTCAAGACTTCTCCAATCCCTTTTTCATTAGTACAATTAATATTATCAAGTAACATAGGACCATCATCTAGAGCTTTATCATAAACATTTGCTAAGAAAAACTCTTTAGTACCATGCATTTCGACATCAGGCACAAACAAAGCATTATCATAAGATTTATCAAAGTAGCATGGATTATCATGAATAATAGTAGCATAATTATTCAAGTTTTACTCATAGGGAACATTTCAAGAGAATCCACAGGAACATAACACTCATCCTCCTTTGGTAAGCATGGAGGACAATCAAATAGTGTAAGAGATAAAGAGTTACTCTCATTAGAAGGTTGGCATGGGTAGCTAATCCATTCTTCCTCCTTTTGTTCATCACTCTCCTCTTCTTTTTCATCCAATGAGCTTTCAGGTTCATCAATTTCCTCCTCTTTTTCATCCAATGAGCTATCAGGTTCATCAATTTCTTCTTCCACAGGTTCCTGCAAATTGTGAGTGCATTCTTGTGCATTAATGAGTCTCTCTTTATCGTCAATGATATAAGGATTATCACTGTAACTTTCTATGCAAAAATTAAGGATAGAAGAGACATAATCTTTAAGGTCCTTACAAACAACACAAGTTTCATAATTTTTAGACATGAAGGATTCGATCTCAGAAGCTCCCATAAATAAGACAAATTGTTCTACCTCTTCGAACCCAAAATGAATATAGTTATTCCAATTATAGTTCTTAATTAAAACTTCCTCACTAAAGCCACATTGAAATTTAAGATGTTTAGTATCCTCTTTAGAGCAACACTTTATATCATGGCGTTTAAGCAAGTTTTTATCAATTGTATTCAATTTTTCTATCACAGCACTCATAACTTTTCCCGTTATTGATTCTCTATAATTATTATATAATTCTATAAGCTCCAAATAGGTTGTGGGTTCTTCCATAACAACAGTTTTTAATTTTTCGGTTTTTCAAATTTTTATGGATTTTGGGGTATATGAGAAAAGTAAAACAAAACAAAAACAAACTTAACAAAAGTAAACTAGGCAAAATAATACTAGACAGAAATAAACTAAGCAAAACAAAATAAAATAAAAACAGAGAGAGAGAGGTAGAGTGTACTCCCCAGGTGAACTTATGAGTAGAGCTATGCCTCCCCGGCAACGGCGCCAGAAAATAGTCTTGATAACCCACAAGTATAGGGGATCGCAACAGTCTTCGAGGGAAGTAAAACCCAAATTTATTGATTCGACACAAGGGGAGGTAAAGAATACTTATAAGCCTTAACAACTGAGTTGTCAATTCAGCTGCACCTGGAAAAGCACTAGTAACAGGGGTGATGTGAAAGCAAAGAAGAATATGAGAGCAGTAGTAATAGTAACACAGCAGCAGTAGCAGTAATATGAGAGCAATGGCACCAGAAAATAGTTGATACTACTTCCAATGACATATAGGACCGAGTATATGATGATGAGAGATGGACCGGGGTTCCCAGCTATCTAAACTAGTGGTAACTCTCCAATAACAAGTGTTGGGTGAACAAATTACAGTTGGGCAATTGATAGGATTGAAATAGCATTAAGACAGAACATCAAGATTATTAATCATGTAGGCATGTTTTCCATATATAGTCATACGTGCTCGCAATGAGAAACTTGCATAACATGTTTTGTCCTACCAGCCGGTGGCAGCCGGGCCTCTAGGGAATCTACTGGAAATTAAGGTACTCCTTTTAATAGAGCACCGGAGCAAAGCATTAACACTCTGTGAAAACATGTGATCCTCATATCTAAGCCTTCCCCTCCAGTTATCCCGATTCTTTGTCACTCTGGGGCCTCGGGTTCCGGACATAGACATGTGCAAACAACTTGTAGATACAATCTAAGCAATAAGTATAGAGCTTAAATCTAAGATCATGCCACTCGGGCCCTAGTGACAAGCATTAAACACAACAAGATTGCGGCAACAATAACTTCACAAACTTTATAGATAGACTAATCATAATGTAACAATCCATCGGATCCCAACAAACACAACACCGATTACATCAGATGAATCTCAATCATGTAAGGCAGCTCATGAGATCATTGTATTGAAGTACATGGGAGAGAGAGTACCAACTAGCTACAGCTAGAACCCGTAGTCCATGGGGGAACTACTCACGGAGCATGATGGAGGCGGTGGCGTCGATGGAGAAGGCTTCCGGGGGCACTTCCCCGTCCCGGTGGCATGCCGGAACAGAGATTCTGTCCCCCGAATTGGAGTTTCGCGATGGAGGCGGCGCCCCTGGAGTTTCGTCAATTGGTATCGCGTTTTTAGGTCAAAAGGGGTCTTATAGGCGAAGAGGCGGCGCAGGGAGGTGCCTGGGGCCTCCTCACCATAGGCTGGCGCGGCCAGGCCTGGGCCCGCGCCGCCTTATGGTGTGGTGGCCCTCTGGCCCGCCTCCGACTCTCCTTCGGTGTTCTGGGGTCTTCCGGAGAAAATAAGATATTGGGTCTTCGTTTCGTCGAATTCCGAGAATATTGCCCGAACAACCTTTCTAGAACCAAAAACAACAGAAAACAGGAACTGGCACTGTGGCATCTTGTTAATAGGTTAGTTCCGGAAAACGCATAAAAACATTATAAAGTGTGAGCAAAACATGTAGGTATTGTCATAAAACAAGCATGGAACATCAGAAATTATAGATACGTTGGAGACATATCAGGTGCCTCAACATCGCGTCTTTCTTACGTTCTTCCATGTGCCATCGCAACAACTTGGCATGCTCTTTATTTCTGAACAAACGTTTCAACCGTGGTATTATGGGAGCATACCACATCACCTTCGCAGGAACCCTCTTCCTGGGTGGCTCGCCCTCAACATCACCAGGGTCATCTTTTCTGATCTTATACCGCAATGCACCGCATATCGGGCATTTATTCAAATTCTCGTACTTCTCACCGCGGTAGAGGATACAGTCATTAATGCATGCATGTATCTTCTGCACATCTAATCCTAGAGGGCAGACAAACTTCTTTGCTTCATATGTACTGACGGGCAATTCGTTATTTCTTGGAAACAACTTCTTTAATATTATCATCAATTTTCAAATCCCGAGTCAGTCACATCGACCTCTACCTTCCATTTCAGCAATCTTTACTATTAAATTAGAATAGGTGGCTGCCTAGTGTCACAAACGGGCCAACTTTTTTAACCCAAAGTGCCCAATGCCCAATACAACCCGGTGGGCTTAAAGTTTTTGCTCCCGCACAAAAAACTTGATCCGGTAAAATCCTCGAGCTGGACCCGGAGCTCGTCTCCCGAACGAACCGAACTCTTGTACTCCTCCCAAAAAGTACTACGGCTCGTCCGCAAATAAGCTCACCTCTGCCGCACGTCATCCTCGCAAATATGGAAAAGGCAATGGCAAGTTGCCAACGTGACCGTCACGTATTAAATTTCTTTTTCAAACGAACTGAGCTATACAATATCCCCATCTATTAACCTCTTATACATATGATCGATCGACGATCGATCAGGCGAAAGCAATTAGGAGGCCTAGGGCAATTTCTACACCTTCGACACCGCCGAGGAAGCAGCAGCAGCATACGACCGCTCGGATGCGGTACGGCCGCTCCGCCTACCCCATGCAGGGCATGAACGCCGTCCTCAACTTCTCTGACCAGCCGGACATCTACGAGTCCAAGGCCAGACACGGCGTTCTTCAGGAGGCCATGGTGGCAGAGCAGGTTCTTCTTCGTCGACGACAAGGCAGGGCCAACAGGGACAGAGGAAATCGATTTTAAACGACGACCTGCTGTAGGAGAAGCCCAGGGAACCAGCGCCTCCACCCACTCATCGAGCTGACTGCCGCCAGCCCTACGAGGCTACGACGCGGAGCTGGGCGCTGGACTACCACCGCACGCGAAGCCAAGCATCCGACTGCAACATCATCCGGAGCTGGTACGTCGCCAGCAATCTAGCAGCGGCGATCTAGGGCGCTGGCCATATGATATGACTGCCGCGTCACCTATATGAGGATCTTGGGCCCTTAGTTAGCAGTCTTGCAGCCACCACGAGATGATATAGGAGTATAGGACTATACGAGATGGAGAGATAGGGAGCAGCAGACGATGCTAGGCTGGTGAAGCAGGGAAGTCGGAAACTCAAAGCAGACATGCATGCTGCATGCATCGTCTCAACCTTGGTCTCGTGGAAGGAATTACATGAAGAAACAATCGAAATAGGCATTCACGTGAGCGGTTGTGTATGCAAAAAAAGAACCGAGCTTGCGCCGTGAGCTGGTTTGGGTTAAATATAGGTGTTCATTCTATTCTATCTATGGTGCTGTACACGGGTATAGAGTATGGCTACTTTCTCCTAATTAAATTGCTCTGCTTATGATTTGCTGCTCTTGCCGGTTCGCTGTGCATCAGCACACTATTATCTCGGTGTTCCATTCAGCGTTTTAGAGGAAGAAAGATGTTGGTGTCTCTGGAGGGTCTTCTATTTTCCGCAGTCTGAAGCTGAAGATGAGTAAATTTGGAGTCGTATCATGCAATGGTCTAAACCAACTGCTACTCATTGTCCTGCCAGGCTAGCTACTCGACTGGAAAGATGGGGTTATTGAGCAATGAGACAATATGACAATAACATCAATGATGATGTAGATAAACTCAATTTTTGACCTATGGTTTAACATTACCATGAAAAAATTCATTTAGTTATGCACGCTTTCCTTTTTAGTCACATGTTAAAATCAATACTTCAGGTTGGCATACATCTTGTGAATCTTGTACAATCACAATCAGCAATGTGGCTATATTTTGCTCAGTTTTTCATCAAGTGGCACTGGAGTTATTTGTAATAAATAGCATATTGATGATGCATTATTATTGTTATTAATTTATTTCTATGACAAGAATTCTTACTCTTACGTAGCAACGCGCGGGTATTGTGCTAGTTCCAATATGCTACCCAGCTTTCTCTGCCCATGTTCACAACCTGGGTACAACAATTTGTGGTGGTCCTCTAGCATCTTGTCGAACTGCAACCTCTCCTTATCCGTGTCACAGTCTCTTCTTGCATCAGAAATGGCCCGACGAATATCATCATCAACATGATCATCTGCTGCCTGTTCTTCGCCTCCTTCTTCTTCATTGTCGTCCATTGCGGTATCATCGCATTCAGAGAACATAGATCGGTACTGATCATTGTTATCTTCTTCTTCATCGCCGTCTTCCATCATAACCCCTTCTTCTCCGTGCTTGGTCCAAACATTATAGCTGGACATGAATCCAAACCGAAGCAGGTGGCTCTTAATGTCTCTTGAGCAAGAGTAATCCTTCTCGTTCTTACATTTTAGACATGGACAACACATAAAACCTTGCTTCGACTTGTTGGCCTCGGCCACAAGCAGGAAAGAATTCACGTCCTCTCTGAAAGCGGGAGCACATCGGTTACCGTACATCCATGGATGACTCATCTGCATCATAAGTATAATTGTGTATAAGATGCAATCACCTTGCTAAAATTAGTATTGTACGGACTATGTATATACGAGAAAATAGTTGCTAACCTTTTAGGATCAAAAAGAGGAGAAATCTTATCAAATAAAATCAAGTGGCATCCCTCACAAGCATTCCATCAAACACCTCTTGTGCATATGAAGAAAAAATGAGCTAGCATACACCTCCACCTTTCACCACCAAGAAAAAAAAATGTAGGGAGGTGGGGGGCTGGCTCCGTGTATATATAGCCATGGCCCTTTTATCGCGGGCCGTATTACGACCCGCGACAAAAGGGGTGCCGGCAGGAGGCGCCAGAGCTCAGACCCCTTTTATCGCGGGTTGTGATACGGCCCGCGACAAAAGGGCGCGACAAAAGGAGGGCTCGCTCCAAATGGTTTCGGGGCGATGTGGCCACGCCATTTGTCGCGGGTGCTGTCGCGCCCGCGACAAAAGACTCCCACGAAAGCCCTGTTTTCCACTAGTGACTTGAAGCAAACCCACTGCGAGCTATGGGCAAAAAAAACCCTACAGAGCGTCTCCAGAGTAAGCAATTATGCTGTAAGAGTTGAATAAACGTATTCTCAACTACAACCCATCCATCGTCTCAGCTCGTCCCAACAGGGACGAAGCTAGCAAAAAATCTCGTGGTTGGTGTCAGCTCCATATTTTCTCTAGTTCAATGGTGTCATATTGTACAAAATAGTTGTGCTTGGTACTGTGCGTGGAGGCGAAGCGGTGGTGCAGTGAGGCCAGGAGAAGAAGCGGGAGTAAGGCGGCAGAGCTCGGGTGCAAGCTTTTTTTCCTACACGTCACTATTTTGTTTTTCATGCAAGAGTGATAAGTATAGTACTTTGCAAGTAATTTGGTAAAAATACTCAAAGTGATATGAGCAAGCGATGAACTTACCTGATGACTCCAAGGTAGTGCAGTTGGATTGTTTAGACTGATCCTGGTCCACTGTTTCTGAAAGATAGTATCATTGTCCGATAAGGGCAATGGTTAAAGATTCAAATATGCATGCTTTAGATTTTTAGGTTTGTTCTCCCTCCCCGTTGATTATTTATTCGATGTCAGAGGTGGCGAATAAGCATAATTTATAAATACTTCTTAAGAGTTATTAAACTATTCTTTTGTTATGTTTATTAAGGAGTTTATCCAAAGAAATATTTATTTATTTGATTCCAATTTTTTAGAATAAATTATGACTTATTATTCTTCTTTTAATTATTAAAAAGACTTAAAATTTCTTTCTCCAATTTTATTGGTAATAATTCATCATACTCATTTTTATTTTTTGGTCAATTTATGATAAAAGTATTTATTTTGAATAGATCACAAAATTTTAAGTGGTCTACATATTTTTATTTATTTTTTTAGAAATTTTCTAGGGTTTTTGGATTTATTTCCAAATTTGGAAATATTTCTATGTTCAAATGACCATTTTGCCCCTCGGGCCCACTGGTCATACCGACCAGCTGGTTTGGTTGGACCAGCCCGTTGGGCTCGGCCTAACCGGCTCACTCTTTCTCTCACTCGCAGACGAACCCTAACCCTAATCCCCTCGTCTCTCTCGCGCCGCCGAATCGCCTGCGCCGTCGCCAGCCTACTCCGGTCATCTCATGCGGTGTCAGGCGGTGCGGTTGGCCGCAATCGACGCGTCTGGTGACGCCGAACCTTTCTGTCTGCGTCGATCTGGAAAAGCTTGCCTCCTCCGCTCGCCCCCAACCCCTACTGCAACTAGGGTTTGTGGTGCTCGCGACGATTTGCGTAACGTTGGCGTTCCTGGGCGCCGGGGTGGTGCTCCGCGGCTCACCGGAGTCGTGCTGGGGCTGCTGTGCTCGGCGTGGCTACGGCTTGGTCGTGGCTTGGCGCCGCCGTGGCCAGGTTGTGCTGTCGTGGGCGCGTCTGCAGCTCTACTGCCTCCAGGTACACGCCTCTTGCATCCTCTTTCTTCTGCTCTTCATCTCCTACCTCTGGAGTTACTGGCCAGGCCTCCCTCTCTGGGATGCTGGCCATGCCCTATTGCTGCTTTTGTTGTGCTAGCCACGCTGTGCTTGCTGCTTGCTGCTGCTATGCTATTGGTTGATTGACGCTTGCTTGGCCTGCTCTAGCTGTTGTATTTGCTCTACTCCTCCATATTACTGTCACTATGACTGTCTCTCTGGCCTACTGATGTTGGCAGTTCTTGCATTAGCAAGTGCCAGGCATGTCTGTGGGTATTATTATTGGGCTCTAGCTAATCCTAAGCTTTACTTAGCTTGCCTGCTGCTCATATGCATCAGTTCCTTGATGATGTGCTTCTGGATACAATTATAAATTGATATTGTTATTGCTAGTGAAGTAATTGTTGGCTATCTGCAGCTGCTCATTATCTCTGATGAGCTGCTGGTGCTATGGCTTGTGTATGCAGGTTCTGGATGATCATTTGATCATCAAATGCTAGTAATTTGGTTTACTGGATTCTATATCTATGCCTGTTGCTTGATGTCATGCGCTACTGCTTGGTTGCAGAGCTTCTCACCATGTACTGGTGTTTGCTCATGCTTTTAAAAGCATACTGGCAGATTTAGTGATGTATTTGATGTTTGCATAGCATCCCTGTGCACTAGCTGTTCCTCAATTTAATTATCTGTGAAGTTTTATCATGGTCCTGTTAAGTATTTGTGATAAACTGCTATGCAGTGATGATTCTTTTGCTATAGCTGCTTGAGCTAGAGGGATGCCAACTACTGTTGGGGACCCTAGCTCCATTTTGAACCCATTTGGGTGATGATAAGTGTGTATGGCTTGGTGGTTTGGATGATTTTGTTGTTGAGGTGGCCTTAGCAGTAATAAACTGCTGGTTTGGGTAGCTCCTAATCCTGTTGGATTGCTGGGAATTGATCAATGCTTGCTAGGTGATCATATTTGATTACCAGTAGCTTTTAATGTTGAAAATACTTACAGATATACATAATCTGCTTTTATCTGATGGTTTTATAAAGGGCTAGTGTAGTCTAGGTACTCTTGGTAAATCATCTGGGATGTTTTCCTTCCTAGTTCCATTTAGAAGATTCTACTGTTTAATTGGTTGGCATAACCATGGTGACTTAGGTTGATCAAATCCCCGGTCTTTGCCATTTTTACCAGGCTCACTTGGTCTGTGACCAAATGATGATCAAACAGGGTTAATCCACCCTATGTGTGCTTGTGTGTAGCATGACTATGAAAATTATGAACAAAACCATCTGGTTTGTTCGTGATGATTTGTATACCTCACTCCAGCTCCTAGGTTTTGCTGATGTAGAGGATTTCTTCTGTGTTTTTGGGTTTGTGCTTGTCCTTCTCCTCCTTACTGGCTGGTGCTGGTGCTACTTCATCATATGCTTGTTCAACAGTTACTTGTTCTTGGTGGAAGAAGAACTAGAACAGCTGTTGTTCTTGCTGTTCTTGGCTACTGGTGGCTTGTGTGTCGGTGGTTTCTAGGGTTTGTTGCAATGTGTGGTTTTATATCACTTGGCAATGTCTCCCTTGGTCGACAACAAGGTGTTGTAGTGTGGTGACTAACCAGTAGGGTTGTGTGCTGTGCAACATGCACACTGCCTTGTGAGGTACTTGTGTGTTCCATGTTGGAACTTGTGGCTGTTGGATCAGCTCGGCTGGTCTGGTCTTATCCTTCCTATTTTACTTCTTTTGACATTCCAAGTGGCATTTCCACTTGGCAAACAATGTGTATTTCCTTTGTTTTGATTTATGCAGGGATCAAGAAGATCAACATACTAGATGATCAAGATGATATCATTCTACTGGATGATGAAGAAGATCAAGACAGTAGATAGGTTGTAGCTTAGTTCTTCATTGACTTGTAATTTTCCTTTTTCTTTTCCTTTATCAATTTCTGGAATGATTATGTAATATTTATATTTGGATATTCTAATGAAAATGTATCTTGTGTGATGATCAATAAAGCTCAAGGTTTCTCTATTGAGCTTTTTGAAATTTATATCTATTCTTCTATTGTTTGAATTATCCAAATATAATATTATTTGTTGAATTTTTCATTGTCTTTTATTTCATGTAATGTTTAAGTTTGAAATTCAATTCAAACTTATTTCAAATGCAATCACTCAATTGTATGTGTTAAATTCAAATGTTTCCCCCTTTTGAAACCCTAATTCAAAAGAGATCATGTCCAAGTTTATCACACTCTCAAAACCCTAACCCTAGCTGGTGTCGAGAGAGAAACTTGTTCCCTCTTATATTTTTATGCAATTAAGCGTGAAATTTTCCCTAGTTTTGCGATGCAATGCACATCCCTTTTCTAATTCTACCCCGCAACGTCCGGAATCCTGGGATGTACCCAGGATATTCCGGTAGCGAGAGAAGGCACGACGTACCCAGGTTCACGTCCCCGCGGTGGAGGATCGCTGCGTCCTGCTAGCAATCCACTATATGATAATATGTGTACATGGGGCCGCCATTGGCGGAGTTGTTGTATCAAGTCTAGTTCTAATCTGCGGGTTTTGATATCTAGGCGTATCACGTCTATGTTTTATGTTTCTGAATCTCATCTAAGGGGTGCCCCTGTCTGGCTTTATATATCAACCGGGCTAGGGTTTACAAGAGTTCTGATAGAATTCAAATTGGAGCCTTCTTTCTTGTAGTTTAAGTTGATGCGGGTCCAGCTTGTCGAGTCCTTGCGCTGATCTATCTGCATAATCTGCCTGGGTATAGCAATGTCGGGTGATACGTCTCCAACGTACCTATAATTTCTGATGTTCCATGCTTGTTTTATGACAATACTTACATGTTTTGCTTGCACTTTATAATGTTTTTATGCATTTTCCGGAACTAACCTATTAACGAGATGCCGAAGGGCCAGTTGCTGTTTTCTTTTGTTTTTGGTTCCAGAAAGGCTGTTCGGGCAATATTCTCGGAATTCGACGAAACGAAGACCCAACATCTTATTTTTTCCGGAACCTTCCAGAAAGTCAGAGGGGGACCAGAGGGGTACCCTGGGGGCCCCACACAACAGGACCGCGCGGGCTCCACCCTGGCCACGCCGGCCTATGGGGAGGAGGCCCCGTGGCCCCTCCGACTCCGACTCTTCGCCTATTTAAGCCCTGGTGACCTAAAACCTCGATACCAATTGACGAAACTCCAGAAAGACTCCAGGGGCGCCGCCGCCATCGCGAAACTCCAATTCGGGGGACAGAATCTCTCTTCCGGCACGCCGCCGGGACGGGGAAGTGCCCCCGGAAGCCATCTCCATCGACGCCACCGCCTCCATCATGCTCCGTGAGTAGTTCCCCCATGGACTACGGGTTCTAGCTGTAGCTAGTTGGTATTCTCTCCCCCATGTACTTCAATACAATGATCTCATGAGCTGCCTTACATGATTGAGATTCATCTGATGTAATCGGTGTTGTGTTTGTTGGGATCCGATGGATTGTTACATTATGATTAGCCTATCTATAAAGTTTGTGAAGTTATTGTTGCTGCAATCTTGTTGTGTTTAATGCTTGTCACTAGGGCCCGAGTGGCATGATCTTAGATTTAAGCTCTATAATTATTGCTTAGATTGTATCTACAAGTTGTATGCACATGTCTATGTCTGGAACCAAAGGCCCCAAAGTGACAGAAATTGGGACAACTGGAGGGGAAGGCTTAGATATGAGGATCACATGTTTTCACGGAGTGTTAATGCTTTGCTCCGGTGCTCTATTAAAAGGAGTGCCTTAATTTCCAGTAGATTCCCTAGAGGCCCGGCTGCCACCGGCTGGTAGGACAAAAGATGTTGTACAAGTTTCTCATTGCAAGCACGTATGACTATATATGGGAAACATGCCTACATGATTAATAATCTTGATGTTCTGTCTTAATGCTATTTCAATCCTATCAATTGCCCAACTGTAATTTGTTCACCCAACACTTGTTATTGGAGAGTTACCACTAGTGTAGATAGCTGGGAACACCGGTCCATCTCTCATCATCATATACTCGTTCTACATGACATTGGAAGTAGTATCAACTATTTTCTGGTGCCATTGCTCTCATATTACTGCTACTGCTGCTGTATTCATTACTACTGCTCTCATATTATCGCTGCTTTCACATCACCCCTGTTGCTAGTGCTTTTCCAGGTGCAGCTGAATTGACAACTCAGTTGTTAAGGCTTATAAGTATTCTTTACCTCCCCTTGTGTCGAATCAATAAATTTGGGTTTTACTTCCCTCGAAGACTGTTGCGATCCCCTATACTTGTGGGTTATCAAGACTATGTTATTTTCCTGTGGATTCTCTTGAAATATTCCCTATGAGTAGAACTTGTGAGAATAATTATGCTACTGTTATCTATGATAATCCATGCTACTTTGATAAATCTTATGATAATGCTTTGTTTGTGCCTGATGTCGAAATGCATGGTACTAAAGAGTTTTGCTTGGCAAATGTTTATGATAAATCTCTAGATGATGGTCCTATGTTACTTGATAATATTAATTGTACTACTAATGAAAATGGAATTGGAGAGTTCTTGACTTTATCTATGAATCCCATATCTCTTGAGAATGATCAATCATCTTGTTATATTATTGATAAAAGTGGGTTTGGAAGTTTTAATCCCGCTATTTTTGAGCTTGATAAAAATTATATGTTTATGGATCATGAGAAACATGCTTTATGTGATAGTTATATTGTTGAGTTTATCCATGAAGCTACTGAAAATTATTATGAGAGAGGAAAATATGGTTGTAGAAATTTGCATGGTACTAAAACACCTCGCTATATGCTGAAAATTTTGAAGTTACTCTTGTTTTATCTTCTTATGCTTGTCACTTTGTTCTTCATGAATTTATTTGTGTACAAGATTCCTATGCATAGGAAGTGGGGTAGACTTAAATGTGTTTTGAATTTGCTTCTTGATGCTCTCTTTTGCTTCAACTCTCATCCTTATATGAGCATCATTAAAATTTACTGAGCCCATCTTAATAGCTATAAAGAAAGCACTTCTTGGGAGATAACCCAATTGTTTATTTTGCTACTGTTTTGTTGTGTCTTGGAAGTTGTTACTACTATAGAAACCTCTCCTTATCTTTATTTTTGTTGCATTGTTGTGCCAAGTGAAGTCTCTAATAGAAGGTTGATACTAGATTTGGATTTCTGCGCAGAAACAGATTTCTATCTGTCACGAATCTGGGCATGGCTCTCTGTAGGTAACTCAGAAAAATCTGACAATTTACGTGCGCGTTCCCCAGATATGTACGCAACTTTCGTTAGTTTTGAGTTTTCTGATTTGAGCAACGAAAGTACCATTTAAAAATTCGTGTTTACTGGCTGTTCTGTTTTGACAGATTCTGACTCTGTTTTTTTCATTGTCTCTTGTGGACTTTAAGTGAGGCTTTCTAGACGTGGAGAGCTGTAGCTAATGTTTTATTGAGTACTTGCAATATGTCACTACAGGACTAGGTGGATTAAAGGTTTTTGAGTACTAACCCCTCTAATGAAGTTCATGAGAAGTTTGGTGTGAAGGAAGTTTTCAAGGGTCAAGAGAGGAGGATGATATATGATCAAGAAGAGTGAAAAGCCTAAGCTTGGGGATGCCCCCGTGGTTCATCCCTGCATATTTCAAGAAGACTCAAGCGTCTAAGCTTGGGGATGCCTAGGGCATCCCCTTCTTCATCAACTTATCAGGTTTCTTCTATTGAAACTTTATTTTTATTCGGTCACATCATATGTGCTTTATTTGGAGCGTCTATTTGTTTTTATTTTTGTTTGTGTTTGAATAAATTCGGATCCTAGCAATTCTTGTTTGGGAGAGAGACACGCTCCGCTTTTTCATATGAACACTGATGTTCTTAGCTTTATTTTAATGTTCATGGCGGAGTTGAAAGCTATTGCATTTATTGCTATTTGGTTGGAAAAAGAAAATGCCTCATATTATCTTGGATAATTTGATACTTGGCAATTGTTTTGAGTTCTCAAGTAGATCATGATTAAGCTCTTGCATCATGTAGTTTAAACCTATTAGTGGAGAAATACCGTAGAGCTTGTTGAAACTGGTTTGCATGATTGGTCTCTCTAAGGTCTAGATATTTTCTGGTAAAAGTGTTTGAGCAACAAGGAAGACAGTGTAGAGTCTTATAATGCTTGCAATATGTTCTTATGTAAGTTTTGCTGTACCGGTTCATACTTGTGTTTGCTTCAAACAACCTTGCTAGCCCAAAGCCTTGTACTGAGAGGGAATGCTTCTCGTGCATCCAAAACCTTGAGCCAAAACCTATGCCATTTGTGTCCACCATATCTACCTACTATGTAGTATTTCCTGCCATTCCAAGCAAATACTTCATGTGCTACCTTTAAACAATTCAAAAGCTATTATCTCTTATTTGTGTCAATGTTTTATATCTCATGAGGAAGTATGTGGTGTTTATCTTTCGATCTTGTCATTTACTTCGGACAGACTTTCACCAATGGACTAGTGGCTTCATTCGCTTATCCAATAACTTTGCAAAAAGAGCTGGCAATGGGGTTCCCAGCCCCAATTAATTAACTTGCATTAATAATTCTCTTCACATGTTTTGCTCTGATTCATCAGTAAGCAACTTAATTTTGAAAATAGACACTCCTCCATGGTATGTGATTGTTGGAAGGCACCCGAGGATTCGGTTAGCCATGGCTTGAGAAAGCAAAGGTTGGGAGGAGTGTCATCTAAAAAAAATAAAAAAATATAAACTAAACTAAAATACATGTGTAAACAAAAGAGAAGAGGGATGATCTACCTTGTTGGTAGAGATAACGTCCTTCATGGGAGCCGCTCTTGAAAGTCTGGTTGATGAGGTAGTTAGAGTACCCATTACCATTCGTTGACAACAACAAACACCTCTCAAAACTTTACTTTTATGCTCTCTATATGATTTCAAAACTTAAAATGCTCTAGCACATGATTTTATCCCTGCTTCCCTCTGCGAAGGGCCTTTCTTTTACTTTATGTTGAGTCAGTTTACCTACTTCCTTCCATCTTAGAAGCAAACACTTGTGTCAACTGTGCATTGATTCTTACATACTTGCTTATTTGCATTCATCATATTACTTTGTGTTGACCATTATCCATGAGATATACATGTTGAAAGTTGAAAGCAATTGCTGAAACTTAAATCTTCCTCTGTGTTGCTTCAATGCCTTTACTTTGAATTTATTGCTTTATGAGTTAACTCTTATGCGAGAGTTTTGATGCTTGTCTTGAAAGTACTATTCATGAAAAGTTTTGCTATATGTTATCTATTTGTTAGCAACTATAGATCATTGCCTTGAGTCACTGCATTCATCTCATATGCTTTATAATAGGATGTCGAGGGTGCTCCTCGACAATTGACAAGGTATCAACTTGTCAATGCATATGGATTGTAGGCTAGGGTTTAGTTGGAAGTAGAGGGTAAGTAGATCTCGAAGGTTTCAGCCGAAAAGTACTCGACGATTATGAGAACTAGGGTTTGTAACAATGATTCGATTACCTCTTCGTCCCTCGACTCCCCCTTTATATAGGAGGTGGAGCCGAGGGTTTCGTTTTGTACAAGTTACAGAGTCCGGGACGGTTTCTAACTCATCCCGCCAGATTTACAAATAACACTTCGTACTACAATTCTAACTTTCCTTAATACATCTTGGGCTCCCGAATCTTCTTATTCTTCGGATATTGGGCCTTCAGTAAACCCCGGGTACTATCTTCGGCAGGCCCATTTGGGATGCCTATGTCAGTAGCCCCCGAGATTTTGCTTGAATCGTAGAATCAGGGAAAATCTCCACTGTTTATTTTTATTCGAGAGCTTTAACTTTTTATATTTCTTCACATAAAATTCTATATTGTACAGGGATACTGGTAGTTGGGGCTAGTTCTTCTGACGGATCAGGTACTAGTTAACTGCTCTAGTGGCAATCCGCAAAAACCTACTTCAAGATCACGTCCCTGGACATGATCTCGGGATACTGGTGTAACTTCGACAGGTGCCGCTTAAGGTCTTACCATTCTGTCGAGTCCCAGTCAAATTTATCGAGTACCTAACGCGTCCGTTAGGATTTTTCTTCGTATCTGTTGATACGGATAAAAGTAGCAGAGCGCAGTCTTCGGCGATGCCACGCCCAGCAGAACGGATCTGGGGTCTTACCTTCGCAAATTTGCGGCATTCAGAAATTGATCGCAACTTTGGCGTTCTGAGAATATATTGTCGAGTGCTTTTCCGGCTGTTGGAATGGCACATTTTATCGAGTCAAATATGACTTATATTGTTCTCCCGATGGGAGTATATGTAGAGTTAATTATAACTCGAAATATACTCTCTTGCTTTTCTATCTTTTCTTTGTTAATTTCATCGGGCACGCGAACAGCGTTCCCGATGGGAGTAGCCCCCGAGGCTACAACCAAGAACTTGTGCTTGGTTGTAGGCTCAACATTTTAGTCCACCTTGTCGCTATATTGTCATTATTTCCCAATATGATCTCTCTTCTTTTTTATCTCTCGGGTGCGCGAACAGCGCTCCCGATGGGAGTAGCCCCCGAGGCTACAACCAAGGACTTGTACTTGGTTGTAGGCTCCCGCAATTTCTATATTGCTATACTCGAAATTTTACTTTTTATCGAAGTAGCCCCCGAGCATTTGGGCAAAAACTTGTATTTGATCAAAGGCTCCCGAAGTATGTAATAACCTCTCCTGTCGCCAATCTTCTTTTATTTTACTTGTCGGCATGCTTCCCTTAATCAAAATTGCTTCATCTCTGTTAATAGTCGTGATTTTTCTGCCTTGTGGGTCCATTGTTTCCACCACGTTGACACGTCGTGCAAGTGGGGGTCACACGTCCTCCGCTTTTCCTGGCGCACGTACGGTAACGCCTATCAGTAAAAATACCTTTTTACCCTTTTATCTAGAAGATCTTTTTTCACCACACGATTTCTTCATCCAACGGTGCATTGCTTCGCCCGATTCTTATATAAACCTTTCTTCAACCTCCGTTCACTCCCTCGCTTGCGCCGCACATCTGTTCTTCTCTACAAAAACTTCCCCTGCGCCCAACTCTCGCTGATCTTCCGCACTCACGGACATTGCTTTTTCCATTGCCGTTGATGCCACCGCGCACGCGACTCACTCGCCACAGCACTCCAGAATCCAAGATGGCCGCCGAAGACCTTGAGTGGGAGAGATCTAAAATCTCCAATCAGGACGTCAACACGCTGAAGAGGCTTGGCTTGATGAAGAAAGAAGACGCCATCCGCTTTCCCAGCGAAGAAAGCTACCCCAACCCTCCAATGGAGTACCGGGTTAGTTTCGTTGATCACCTCATCCGCGGCCTTTCGGCCCCAATTCATGATTTCCTCCGCGGCCTTCTTTTTGTTTACGGGATTCAACTGCACTAGTTGACCCCCAATTCCATCCTCCACATTTCCATTTTTATCACACTGTGCGAATGCTTCCTTGGAGTCCCTCCTAATTGGGCTCTGTGGAAACGCATTTTCTGCCTCCGCCGCAATGGCTCCCACAACGTCACCTATAACATAGGCGGCGTTGTTATCTGTGTCCGAATTGACGTTGAATATTTCGACGTCAAGTTTCCTGATTCTGTCCAAGGATGGCGCAAAAGATGGCTCTACATTCACGAAGAAAGTGCCAACTCTGTGGAACACAACATAATCCCTTTCGACGGAAGTGCCAAAATTCAGCGCCGCCGTTCCTGGGACGCTGAAGCTTCCGAAGAAGAGAAAAAGGCGACAGAAGCACTTATGTCTCGTATTCATCAGCTTCAAAATACTCGAGGCAAAGAACTATCTGGTGTTCAAATCACTGCCTACTTCCTTAGGATTAGAGTGCAGCCTCTTCAGGCTCGCAAAAATCCCCTTTGGACGTATTCTGGTGAAAACGACGCCAACAGAATCTCCAGTGATCTTTCTGCAAAGGACTTGGAGAAGTTGATTCGAAGAGTTTCTCGCCTGGGCAAGAAGGATCCTATTCCCTCCTCTTGTCGCGTGGAACCATACAGCTCCGCCAATCCTCTCCCCGAGGTATTTTGTCTTCTCGAGTTTCTGTCTTGTTCCGAACTTTCTCTGCATCTCATTGTATTGGTATCTCTCTAATTTTTCTTTTGTCGCTATTTTCTTGCAGAACCATCCTACTATGACTTCCCTTCCTCCTCTTCCTGAGGATGGAGAAGTCGAAGAACAGGCTATCGTTGCCGAAGATACCCAAGGTTCTTCTATTCCTGAAAGTGAAGTCGCGGGTTCTCACAAATCTGCGGCTTCCCATGAAAAAGAAGTTGAATCTGAAGCTAGTGAGTCGACGCAATCCCTTCCTCCTGCTGTTTCCCCAAGGAACAAAAGGAAAAGGAATGATGCCGAGGATTCTGGCACTTCTAAGGCTGAAAAAGTTGTTCCTTCTCATCCGAAGGCAACTTATGATCCTTATATTGAATCCCTCGTCAGCTCGTAAGTCATCTTTATTTCTCCCTATTTTTGTACTCGAAATGTTTATCTTGTCTTGCTTTTTATGCTGCCGATTTTTTGATCAACAGTGATGACGAGGAAGAAGTACCAACTGTTGACGTGGCTCCTCGGACAAGCACGTCACATACTGTACTTGCCTCAGAGACGCTAGTTGAAGGAGAAGAATCCTCGCCTCCTCAACAAAACGTCGTCCCCACAACTCCGCCAGCAAGCCCCCTTGCTCCTTCACCAAAAAGGACAAGGATTGAAACGATTGTTGAACCTGCCCCTCAATTGGGCAGCTCGTCGACTCTGCTCTTAGATGATGTAAGTTTGTCGATATCTATATTTTCTCTATTTTGTTTTTTCACGCCTTCACTCTCTTTTTCATGCCGATGTTTCTCTTGCTGTGTTCTTCTTTAACAGCCCATGATCAAAGAGCTTCTCCGCATCGGATCCCAATTTATTGGGTACCGTGAATATGCTAGCAGAGCCGAAGGTAACGACTTTTATACTTGCCGTTTTTCTTTGACTTTTCGCTCCTGTTGCTTGTCGTGATTTTTGATCTTTCTTCTTTCTCTTTTTTTTTTATATCTCGACAGAGAAACTTGCAGAGGCCAACAAACGTGCCGACGCACTTGCTCAAAAACTTGAGCAAAGTGAGGCGGCTCGCAAGAAAGCCGTACTTGTTGCTAGCGAAGCCAAAGCCGAGGCTGATGAAGCCAAAGCAAAAGCTGCTAGCGTCGAGGAACTGCAGAAAAAACTTGAGGATACTGCATCTGCCTTAAACGAGCACAAAGCTGCACAAGCTTCGCGTGAACAGGGGATCCTCAAACGCCTGAAAACACAAAGTCGCCGCACTTTCAGTAATATTATTGATCCCTTCTATTTTTATGAGAGCCGCTGTTTCTTGTTGTTTGACCAGCGTATTGTTTCCTTGGCAGACCAAACAAACCAAGATTTTGATCTGGCGAATCCTGTCGATGACCCTCTCCTTGACGCACTTTCCTATCTGGAGCTGCATGGGTCCGAAATTCGTGAAGGCGTGGCAAATGCGAATGCAGGATTGTCGGCGCTATTCCCCTACTTCTTCCCGAAGAAAGAGGAGCCCTCGACTTTCCTTGCCCTTGCCAAGATGTTCAATTCACCCGAAGACCTTGGACTGAGGATGCACCAAGAAAATATGAAGATTGCCGTCGAAAGCACTGTCGCGTTAGTTGCTGACAGTCAACAGACTGTTGATTGGACGAAAGTTGGCGACACCGAGCAGATAGAGCAATCAAAATGGAGGTCGCTGATTAAGGCAGCCAAGCCCAACACGAAGAAGATCTTGGCCTATCTCGGGATCAAACCAGCGTCGACTCCTAGCTCATCAAGGCCGGAGGTCTAGTTGCATGCCTCTTTATTTTTCTTTCTATGTTTCTTTTGCTCTTGTCGCCAATGTAGTCTTTTGGCGACACGTACTTCCTTAGCTCCACTGTAATGCCTTTGTAATTATTCCGAAAGATTAATGAAAACTCTATCTTTTGCTTGTTGATTGATATTGTCTTTTAAATTTCAGTTGGTATTTGATAACTACACTCCATCTTCTACTCCTTCCAATGTTTCGCCTTCTTCTTCTCGTTCAAAGAGAACTCTTGCTGATGCTACACCTGTCGAAGATTCCTTGTCGCGAGAATTGGATGAACTTCGGCAGCAACTTCAATATGCAAAGAAGCAAACACTTGTGATGATGGAAAAATCTCGCAAGTCATCTGAAGCCGAAAAAATTGCACTTCAGGAAACTCGCGAGGCCTTGGCTGCTAAGGAAATCGCTACTTCCGAGGCTGAAAAGGCGACTACTCGAGAAAATTTCATGCTCGAGTTAATGAATGAGGCCAGTGCAGACATGTCGGGTATGCTTGTTCCATCCTCCGATATCTTTCGTCTTCATGCTTCATCTCTTAAAGTTTTCGGCTCCGTTGCTTTTAATAGGTTCCTTTACTGATGCTGTTGCCGAAGAAGAGAGAGTAAATACTAGGACGAACCTCCTTGTTAACCTTTCCCTTGATCATGGTTCTCTGTTTTGGGCTACCCCAGAGAGGACCCGCCAGATTGTCAGATTTCAGGATCGCGCCTCTCAAACTCGCGATTTCCTTGACTTTTGTACCAAGACCTTGTCCATGGTTTATAACTCCATGTTTCCTCGGAACGTCCAACCAAAAACTCTTCCTGAGTTAATGGAGAAATTCAAAGATGCCCGCAGTATCCATGATTTTGTCAGGGCTCAATTGATAGCTGGCGCCAGATTTGCTCTTATCATGCTTCAGATCTGCCACTCAAATCTTGACCTGACCCAAGTTGTTGCGAAAGTTCATGAGAAGGTAAAGCGCCGAAGAGTTGGTATCGACCGAATCAACACAAAGGTTTCGCCTATAGCCGAAGAAATGATAGAAGACCTGCTTCGGATGGATGCCGACTTTTTTGCAGATGGTCATTATGCTGATTTTCTTGGCGCTGCTCCTGAAGAAAACAGAATTACCCTTGATGACATTCTGAATCATAACTAATTTTTTTCCTTTGGTAGATAACTCTTCTTTTTGACCCATGATTGTGATTATATTGTGAAACAATCATCATATTTCTATATTTGTCTAGCCCCCGAGTGTTTCGGTGGCTATTTACTGTATTTGTATATTGCGAGGTTTTGAACCAAAGCATTTATTTAATATGTATTTATGGCGAACATCATCCCCCGAGCTTCTTTATTGAGTACTATTTTGTATGTTTATTGACTCACGAGGTATTTTAATACCAAGGCAAGGCTTTTCTTTTTTGAGGAACTATATTGAATTTCGTCGAGTCAGAGACTTTGAATATGTCGATAGAGAAAAATTATATTGACACTATCTTTATTATATTGCAGCACCGCGAGCCCGCCTCATTAAAAACCTTTTCCGGCCCCACTCGGTGCCCCGAAAAAGGAAAAGAGTGCGTCTGAAAACTCGCGGGCGTTTCAGTACATTGAAGTTTTACAAGGACTATATTTCGACTCTAGGCGTAGAACCGCCTGAGTTGCGCTACGTTCCAGGGGTTCTGCTCCTCCACCCCTGTCTTCTTGTCCTTTATCCTGTATGCTCCTCCTCCGATTACCTCCGTGACAATGTAGGGGCCTAGCCACGGTGACTCGAGTTTTTCATGACTTTTTTGTGTGAGCCGAAGAACTAGGTCTCCCACTTGAAAGGATCTTGGCCGCAAACGTCGGCTATGGTAATTCTTCAAGTCCTGTTGGTATTTGGTTACCCGAGACAATACTTCATCTCTAGCTTCATCAAGTGCATCGACGTCATCTTCTAGCGCTTTTCTCGACATCTCTTCATCATATTCTGCGACTCTTGGAGAGTCATGCTCTATCTCGATTGGTAGTACTGCTTCTGCTCCATGAACCAAGAAGAACGGAGTTTCCTGTGTTGCCGTGTTTGGTGTTGTTCGTATGCTCCATAGTACACCGGGCAGCTCCTTCCGGCCAGGTGTGTCGAGCTTTCTCAGGGCGCTAATAAGCGTTTCTTAATGCCGTTGCAGATGATTCCGTTAGCTTTCTCGACTTGGCCATTGGTCGCGGGTGCGAATCGACGCAAAGTGTAACTTTATACCCACTTCTTCGCAATAATCTTTAAACTCGTGGGATGTGAAGTTACTGCCATTGTCTGTGACAATGCTATGGGGCACTCCAAATCTGAAGACGAGGCCTTTTATGAATTTTACTGCAGATGCTCCGTCTGGTGAATTTATCGGCTTCGCTTCTATCCACTTTGTAAATTTGTCGACAGCTACTAGCATGTACTCCTTTCCTCCTGGCCAGGATTTGTGTAGCTTGCCCACCATATCGAGTCCCCATTGGGCAAAAGGCCACGACAATGGTATTGGTGTTAGCTCTGCTGCTGGAGAGTGAGGTTTTGCGGCAAACCTTTGACACGCGTCACAAGTTCTTACTATTTCCTTGGCATCCTCGATTGCTGTCAACCAGTAGAATCCTGCCCGAAATACCTTGGCTGCGATAGCTCGACTACTTGCGTGGTGGCCACATATTCCTTCGTGTACATCCTTCAGAATTATTCTTCCTTCTTCAGGTGTGACACACCTTTGCAAGACGCCTGAAATACTTCGCTTGTACAATTCTCCTTTGACCACCGTGAAAGCTTTGGAGCGTCGAATTACTCGCCTTGCCTCAACTGGATCGTCGGGTATTTCTTTCCTGAGGATGTATGATATGTACGTCTGCATCCATGGTATCTGTATCATCATGACCAGGTCCTGATCTTCTTCGTCCTCTTGCTCTTCCTTGGTAGCCCCCGAGGTTTCTTCTCCTTCTTTTTTGATTTTGTTGATTTTGTAGACCTCTCTGCTATTTCTTCCCAAAATAAACCCGGCGGAATTGCAAGGCATTGCGACCCGATGTTTGCAAGAACGTCGGCTTCGTCGTTGCTCAATCTGCTAATATGATTTACTTCGCATCCATCAAACAGTTTTTCGAGCTCGTTGTACACCTCCTTGTATGCCATCATGCTATCATTGACTGCGTCACATTGGTTCATGACTTGCTGAGCTACCAATTGTGAGTCGCCAAATATCTTTAATCGAGTTGCACCGCAAGCTTTCGCCATCTTCATCCCGTGTATGAGAGCTTCGTATTCTGCTTCATTATTAGATGCGTTAGGGAACGTCATTCGAAGGATGTACTTCAACTTGTCGCCTTCAGGTGATATGAGTACTACTCCTGCGCCAGCTCCTTCTAGTCTTTTGGACCCATCAAAGTTCATGGTCCAGGTTCTCGACAAGTCTGGAGGTCCTGTGTTTTGCAACTCCATCCACTCTGCGATGAAGTCTGGCAGCACTTGCGACTTGATTGCTTTTCTTTTTTCATACGTGATGTCCCGAGGGGAAAGTTCAATTCCCCAAAGGGAGACACGACCCGTAGCTTCTGGGTTGTTCAATATATTTGATAGGGGAGCTTCATTAACCACTATGATCGGGTGTGCCGAAAATTAGTGGCGCAACTTTCGTGCTGTTGTGAACACTCCATATGCTAGCTTTTGGTACTGAGGGTACCTTTGTTTTGAAGGCGATAAAACTTCGCTGACGAAGTATACTGGCCTTTGCACGCCGTGGAGTTTTCCTTCTTCCTCCCTTTCGACAACTAGCACCGTACTCACCACTTGGGGCGTAGCTGCAATATACAGCAAGAGAGGTTCCTTTTCTTTCGGCGCCACCAGAATTGGTGGTGTCGAGATTGTACGCTTCAAATCCTCGAAAGCTCTGTCGGCTTCTTCGTTCCACTGGAATTTATCTCCTTATTTTATCAGAGCGTAGAATGGTAACGCTTTTTCTCCCAGCCTGGCGACGAACCTGCTTAAGGCCGCGACTCGCCCCGTTAACTGTTGGACTTCTTTCAGCTTTGTTGGCTTCCTCATTGTTACGATAGCTTGTATTTTATCGGGATTTGCTTCAATCCCTCTTGCTGAGACTAAAAACCCCAGAAGTTCTCCTGCTGGGACGCCAAAAGAACAGTTCGTCGGGTTCAACTTCAGGCAAAATTTGTCGAGGTTGTCAAAAGTTTCCTTGAGATCCTCGATCAGTGTTGTCCCCTTTTTTGACATTATGACGACATCGTCGATGTATACTTGCACGTTTTTCCCAATCTGTGTTGCCAAACACTTCTGCATCATCCTCTGATATGTTGCTCCCGCATTTTTTAGACCGAAGGGCATTGTTCTGTAGCAGAACACGCCGTAAGGTGTAATAAACGCGGTCTTTACTTCATCTTCTTCTTTCAATCTGATCTGGTTATAACCAGAATATGCGTCCAGGAAGGAAAGACGTTCGCATCCAGCCGTGGAGTCGATAATTTGATCGATCCTCGGGAGGGGAAAGTGATCCTTTGGACAATGTTTATTGAGACACGTAAAGTCGACGCACATGCGAAGGACCTTAGTGTTTTTCTTCGGCACCAACACAGGATTTGCTACCCATGTGGCTTCTGTGAATATCTCTTTGATAAAACCAGCTTCTCGTAGTCGATTGATTTCTGACAGCATGGCTTTGCGGTTTGGTTCCGAAAAATGCCGCAAAGGTTGTTTGATTGGTCTCGCTATTGGATCCAAGTTTAAGTGGTGCTCGGCAAGTTCCCTGGGTACTCCTGGCATGTCAGCTGGACACCATGCAAAGATTTTCCAGTTCTCACGGAGGAACTCGACGAGCGCGCTTTCCTATGCGATATCCATGTCGTTTGCGATAGATGTCGTCTTTTTCGGGTCTGTCGGGTGAATCTGCACCTCCTTTGAATTTTTCTCGGTATTGAAAGTTGATTCTTTATTTGGCCTTCCAACATCTGGCAGCACGTCATAGTCAGTCATACTTTTTGACGCCAAATATTCAGCTTGCATCCCGAAAGTTTCTGATAGCCGATGAAAATCCTTGTCACACTTATCGGCTAGGGCAAAGCTTCCTTTGACTGTGATTGGTCCTTTTGGTCCAGGCAACCTCCACAACAGGTATGTATAGTGTGGCACCGCCATAAATCTAGCATATGCTGGTCGTCCCAACAGAGCGTGGTATTGCGACGGAAAATCTACGACTTCGAATTCGAGCCTCTCGATTCTATAATTTTCTCGGGTCCCAAACTGAACGTCGAGATTGATCTTCCCCAATGGATAACTTGGTTTCTCCGGCGTGATGCCGTGGAACCTTGTGTCTGTTGGTTTTAAGTTTGCTAAGGATATGTTCATCTTCCTCAATGTATCTGCATACATAAGGTTTAGGCTGCTGCCGCCGTCTATGAACACTCGAGAGACATCAAATCCCGCGATAATCGCTAGCGTAATAAGTGCCGATCGCCCTGGTCGAGGAACTTGCTGCGGATGATCTGCTATGGTGAAGCCAATATCTTGTCCCGACCAATTAAGGTACTCAATCGTTGGTGGAGGCATTTTTTCTGCCATAAACACCTGTCGTGAGATTACTTTCGAGCTCGTTGGACGGCCTTCCCTTCTGAATCATCGACACTGCTCCGTTGGAGTTAGGATCAACATAAGGTGGTGGTGGAGGTGCTGCCGCTATTCTGAGCTGATGCCGATTGTCGTCTGTAATCGCGGGAGGAGGTGGCAAGTGAATCTCGCTCCTGGGTTCTCGAGGATTTCTCTGAGTCGCCCGCGCAGTAGCGTTCTCTGCATACCGCAGCATTGCCTGAAAATTTCGACAATCTTTCTGCAGATGCCCTGACTGTCTTTTACCGTTGCTGTCGAGAAAAAAGTGCATTTGACACGGTCCATTCATCATCTCTTCAGGGGACACGAAAGGCCTTGGGAACCTAGGTCCGCTATTTTGCCTGTTGTTGCGAGAATCATCCCTGTAATCACCTCGCTGTTCACTGCTTCTCTGATAATCCTCTCTATTGTTCCCTCCTGTGTTTGTCCGAAAACCTGCCGAAATTTGCCCTGGGGTGTCATAGTTCTGGTACTGCCAAGGAAATCGTCGCCTCGATTGATAATTTCGACCACGGTCCTCCTCTGGCGACCTGTGCCGTTTGTTGTGGACAGCGTCTTCTCCATCTGCCCATTTGTTTGCTATCTCCATTAACGCAGATACTGTCTTTGGATTGGTCCTTCCCAAGTCCTCGACAAAATCTCCACGCCTGACTCCTGCGACAAACGCATCTATTGCTCTTTCGTCAGATATATTTTCTGCCGAGTTTTTGATGACATTCCACCTTTGGATATATTTTCTCATTGGCTCGTCTGGCTTTTGTCGACATGCTCTCAGCTCCTCTAACGACGCAGGTTTTTTGCACGTGGATCTAAAGTTCTTAACGAACACATCCTCGAAACTTTCCCAACTGTCGATGGATCCTGGAGTGAGTTTCTTTATCCAAGATCGTGCGGCTCCACTCAAATGCACCTGGATGCTTTGCATAGCTGTTGCCCTGGTTCCTCCTGTGAGCTTCACTGTCTCAAGATAGTCAACTAGCCAATCCTCTGGATCTTGAAGGCCGTCGAACTTCTTGAAATTATCGGGTAACTTGAATCCTGAGGGGACTCGAGTTTTTCGGACTCTCCTCGTGAAGCATGGTAAGCCGCACATATCTTCGTCGTTAAGCTCCGGAGATTGCCGATGATCCCTTCTGATTTGCCGCGCTCTGTCGACCCTTGCTTGTGCTGCTGTGTCTCTTGCTCCACTTGGTCCTTCAGGTGCTACCGCTGTTGCTGCTGCAGGTCATGGACTATTTTGCCTTGCCGCTCCTTCGGGAGGCGTTGATACAAACGCTGTCCCCATAGTTCCAACTCCTGCTACCGCCATATTGTATAGTGTTTCCCTTGGATCACCTGGAGGTGGTTTAGATGCGAGGATAAAAGCATGTGTCGCCATATACCCAGCCTCTGGTGTCTTGGGGATGATGTTTCCTCTTGTATCTATCGACATGAAGGACATGTCGAGGTTTTGGACCAAGTGCTCTCTTTCTGCTTCGGGTATATGTTGCAACCTTGATCTTGCTCTGTTCCGCGCCTCCCTGTGGCTGTCACCCGAAGTTCTAGATTGTCGACTTAGATCTGCCCTCCTTCTGCTAGATGCAGAAGCTGCCTCCTTTCTTCTGTTTAACTCGGCTGTCTGTTTCTCCAATTCTCTTGCAGCTCGTGCGAGCCTATATTGATATGCTTGCAATTCCTCTGGTGTGGCTGTGGTGGCCATTGGTTCTGAACCGTTCATAGCTCTCGTGGCTCTGTCCCACGCCGCTTGTGAAAGCGAAACTCTGTCTCGTGGCTGCGACCCGACGTACTTATTGCCCAGGCCTTGTCGCAGATTGGAGGGATCGACGTATGGATTTCCCAGATCGTCGAAAGCCTCTGACGTTTCCTCTTGATCTTCAATGGCGTAAATCTGATGATATTTTGTATTCAAATCTACGTTGGGTTTGGCGATACCATCATTGAGATTGATGGAAACCTCGCCCACTGTGATAGATTTGTCGATGAAGTCGTAACTGTCGACAGCGCTTGAGCCATCGCTTATATATGAGTCCGCAGATGACTCAAACGATATGTCGTTGAAGATCTTGGCGAGTTTCTCTCTTGCCCTGGTGCTGATGTAGCGTGTCGACGAAGTTTCTTCTTCTCCTGACTCGGTTGATGATGTATAGCTTGAAAAATCGGAGTCGACCGCCGTCGATCCCGACGAAATCGGAATCTCGACACGATACGATCCCTCTTTCTCGACGCGAAAGTGAAACCTTCCGAACGTCATCTCCATGGGCTCCGCCAGATACGCATATGCATCCAAACGGGAGGGTGGGTGAGGAACAAAATCGACAAGACCAGCAGCGATCTGTTTACCTCGATCCATTGTGTTGCTTGCGGTTGACGATGTCGAAGATCTTGAACGTGCCATCGAGATCAGATCCTTACGCCTCTAGTTCCCACAGACGGCGCCAATTGACAAGGTATCAACTTGTCAATGCCTATGGATTGTAGGCTAGGGTTTAGTTGGAAGTAGAGGGTAAGTAGATCTCGAAGGTTTCAGCCGAAAAGTACTCGACGATTATGAGAACTAGGGTTTGTAACAATGATTCGATTACCTCTTCGTCCCTCGACTCCCCCTTTATATAGGAGGTGGAGCCGAGGGTTTCATTTTGTACAAGTTACAGAGTCCGGGACGGTTTCTAACTCATCCCGCCAGATTTACAAATAACACTTCGTACTACAATTCTAACTTTCCTTAATACATCTTGGGCTCCCGAATCTTCTTATTCTTCGGATATTGGGCCTTCAGTAAACCCCGGGTACTATCTTCGGCAGGCCCATTTGGGATGCCTATGTCAGCAATGCCCTCCGATAGGGGCTTAGGGTTGATGGAATCCTGCAAGCTGACACGAGACATCGGTACACAGACAAGCGGGGAGAGCGATTTACCCAGGTTTGGAGCCCTCGATGAGGTAAAACCCTTACGTCATGCCTGTCTGTTCTTTGATTATGATGAAAACAGGTTACAATGTGGTGCCGAATAGTTCGGCTGTGATCTTGTCGAGATGCTAGTTGCTAGGGTAAGCTAGTTCTAAGCTTCTGCTGGCTAGTATTGCTAAGATTGATTGTGTCCTCCAATAGCCCCTCTCCTGGCCTTTATATAGGAGGCCAGGTCTCAAGAGGTCTAATCGAGTACGACTAGGTCTACAGTAGATCTATCTCCAAGCTTTCCTTGTTCGACTCCTTCCGTGTCTTGTACTTCAAGGAATCTTCCGCCGCACCGTCCTAGCGGCCCACCTCGCCATTGAGTATCTTCATGGGCCTCCAACTAGAAAATACAGGATAGGGCAACATTGGTTACCCGAAGGGTAATGCCCACGTCAGTAGCCCCCGAGTGTCTAGCCGAAGGTAGTTCGGGTAGAGACTAAAGCTTGCCTCCACCCAATGTTCTTCTTGAATCTGCATCATCTTCTTCTGTCGGGTGCGCGTCAGCGCTCCCGATGGGAGTAGCCCCCGAGTCTAGGTATGGATGCTTGCATTCCGTGCGTAGACTCAAGTTGTACCACTCGAACATTTGTCTCTGCCGAAGTTTTTCTTCAAGTCTTCGTAGTGCATCCGATATATTTTTCTCACGCAAGGGATAATGAGTAATGTGCCCAACTTTTGCTGGTTAACTGCCGAAGGCAAAACAACGTTACCCTACACAGAATCAAGTCCCCGGGCATGATCCTGGAATGAGAAAAAAGTTTTATCGGGTGCGCGTTCAGCGCTCCCGATGGGAGTAGCCCTCGAGTCTGAGCGCGGGCGCTTGCGTCTGGGTGCAGACTCGAGTCACGTTTTTCCTTCGAGTCTTTATTCTATCGGGTGCGCGCCGGCACTCCCGATGGGAGTAGCCCCCGAGCCTAGGTGCGGATGCTCGTAATCCGTGCGTAGGCTCAAGTTGATCACCCGATACTTTCTTATCCCTTTGTATGTAATCAACAGTGCCCATGACGTCACTGATGACAAGACGCTGTTGTGACCTGATTGACAGGACTTGACCTCCCGGGCCCACCCTAGTTTTGCGTAGGCAGTTTTTAGGTTTTGACCAGTGCACGCGCAGCGACCGAGGCGTTTCCTCGATTTTCACGCGACATGGGAATAATGGGCCGCCGGTTCATCCTGTTTTCAAGTGCCACGTGTACAGCTAGATTTGCTCCACCTCCCACGATGCTCACGGAGTTATGGCCACGATCTCATGTTAATCTTTATGGTATAAATAGAGGGCTTCCTCATTTTTACTTTTTTACGCCTCCTACTGCTCATCTTCTTCGCGCATCCTCTCCTTCTTCCTGCATCCTTCCCTCAGAAGCTTCAAGCGCCATGGGTAAAAAGAAGGGTGTTAGTACCTCGGAGGCGGCCAAAGTTAGCCGTGACTGGAGTGCCTCCGCCATTTCCAACCGCGACATCAACAGACTGCGAACCCTCGGATTCATCTCCGCGTCTGAGGACGATATCCGCCTTCCAGGTGCAATTTCTCGCCCAAAGCCCCCAAAGGGCTTCACTGTCATGTTCTCTGCTTTTTTATTCCGCGGCCTTTCCCTTCCAGCGCACGAATTCCTCCGTTCTCTACTTTTCTTCTATGGGATTCAGCTCTGGCAGCTGACCCCAAGCTCCATCCTCCACCTTTCTATCTTCATTACTGTCTGCGAAGCCTTCCTTGGCATTGATCCTCACTGGGGTCTCTGGAGGAAGATCTTCTACGTGAAGCGCCACAATGACAGCAACGGCCCCCCCGTCGTCGGTGGCGTTGGCTTTGTTGTTAGGAAGGAAGTCGACTACTTCGATTATCCAATTAAGGAGTCCGTCCAAGGCTGGCGCAACAAGTGGTTTTACCTGCGAGACCCGCTAGTGCCTGGGCGACGCCTAAACCTTCCTCCCTTCGAAGATAGGCTGATAGCTAAGCCGAAAAAATCTTGGCAAAACACTCTTTCTCCCGAAGAGAGATTGACAGCCGATAGGCTGTTCGACCAAATAGTCATTCTGAAGAACACGGGAGGCTTGACAATGTGCGGTACCGAGGTTGTCTCGGTGTTCCTTCAACGTCGAGTTCAACCGTTGATGTATCGCTCCCACCAGCTGTGGCTTTACACGGGTAGGGAGGATGAGTCCAGAGTTAGCTCTGCTGAACTTTCGGCTGAGGAACTCCGGGATGAAGTCCGCCGCTTAACGTGCCTTAGTATGAGGGACAACATCGTCCTGACATCGGCTCGTCCCCCTTATGATTCTGATCACCCTCCGACTGAGGTAACTTTTTGTCAAGTTCTTTTCTTCTGCTGTTATTATTCCTTTATCCGTTGCGTCTAACAAACTTATTTTCCTTCGGCAGGCGCTTGCTGCTATCCGATGCTATCCTCCTACACCCGAAAGTGGTGTGGTACTAGAGGATGACGACGAGGATTCTGACGGAACTGAGGGGGCCCCGCACGCCCTTGAGGATAGCGATGTCCAAGAGGAAGAGGCTACTGAAGACGATGCCTTCAACAGGAGTAGACGTCGGAAGCAGGTACACGATGACCTTATCACTTCGGCTGAATCAAGTCCTCGCGGAGGAGATAATGATGCCGACGAAGCTGCCGCGCCTCCTCCCGTCAAGAAGAGGTCAACAAGCTTCTTCGCAGGCGAAGATGACCTTGACCTGTGAGTGTTTCTTACTTCTCCCTTGATTTATTTCCCATTATCTCGCATGCTGAGTGTACACTGTTTTTAAGCAGCTCTGATAATGATGATGATGAAATCCCCCTTGCGAAGAGGGCCAAATTTGTCTCTGGGAGAGCTGCATCGGCCAAGGAATTCAATCCTTCTCCCGCGAAATCGACGCCTCCCTTGCGAACGGCTGTTGAAAAGGTTCCAGTGTCGACGGTTATCCCTCCTGGCGACGTTCCCACTTCATCGACTGGTCGTGACCATGTAAGTATTCAACCTGCTCCACTTTGCCGAGTTTCTTTTTATCGACTGGATCCTTATGATCCTATCTTGCCGCAGCCAATCTATGCCACAGTCGATGCTGTGGTGGAATTTGCCAAAGAGTTCACCCGATTGGAGACCGAAAACTCCCAACTTCGAAAGACTATCAGATCTTCGGCTGATCAGGTGCTTGAGGCCAACAGGCTTGCCACTGATGCCAAGAACGAGAACGTCTTGCTGAAGGAGGAGGTGAAGAAATTAAAGCAGCAGCTGAAGGATGAGCAGGATGCCAGGCTTGCAGCAGCGGCCGCAATCGACAAAAAGGAAGGCGTTCTCCGCGAATCCATCAAGGATTTATTAGGTAAAATCCGTAGTCTGCCGTTTTTTATCTTGGTGTTTCTATTATTGGTTACTGATCTGTTTTCTTTTCAGATGCTGCCGATTTAACCGTCACCCGCCGTCATCAGCTTCGAGAGGACTCTATAGCTGACGCCTTGTCGCTTGCTGCCGAGTCTAATGTCCAAGTGCTTAATCTTTTGAAAAAGGCCAAAGGAGCGCTATCGAGGTTATACTCGATGATCTTCCCGAAGATGAAGGAGGACAAGACTCTCGAAGAGATGGCGACTTCTTTCCTTGTTGACCCTTCCGAGCCTGTGGAGGTATTGAAACGTCGTAGCCGTTTGTTTGGGGCGGTTCTTACCTTCCAATTGCTCATGGGCCATGGGATGGGGTCAGACTTGGAGGAGTTGTCTAAGGCGTTGCCTGTCGATGACGACAATCATTTAATCGACCTTGAACCTTACAAGCGATCGGCAGTTACTTGTGCCAACCGACTTCTGAAGCTGGTGGATGAGGCTCAAGCCAAGCCTGCTCTCGAGTCTGCCCCTGGCTCGTCATCAGCGAATCCTTGAACTTTTCATTTGACTTGTTGTAAATAAGATCAGTCGTAACTTTGCCGTAGTCCAATTTTATTTGGGCTCTGTTGCCAATTTGAACATGCTTTTGAATGTATCACATATTCCCAGCGCTCCCGATGGGAGTTTTAATTTGATACTGGTCTGAATTAAGGATTGTACTGCAGATTCCTCCGTCTTCTTCTCGCGCTGAGCTTTTTCTGAATCCTTCAAGTAATGACGAGTCAAGCCTCATTCGCCGCTTGCGTGACCAAGTGTCTAGTTTAGATAGAGATATCACTTCCCTTCGTGCGATGGCGGCCTTGGTGAAGAAAAAGGGGGAGATAGCGACAGCTATCGAACAGTACGCTCTTGATGGTCTCCATATTGCTACTGAAAGTTTGGGCTGTAAGTATTAATCCACGCTCTGCTTTCTGCAATAGTTCTGAATATTCCCTTAACTGGTTCTTTATTCCTTTCCAGTCGTAGCTTCCGATGTGACTGAGGAGAACAGGAAAATCCATGAAGAGGTTGAGGCAATGACTGACGTCGCGCACCCGAATCATGGTTTGTGGCTGCATCGTCCGAAGGCTGTTGTCATGGCGAAGTTTAAGTATCGGGTGGGGAAGGCGCATTATTACTTTGATAAGTTCCACGCTCATCTCACGATGGTTTGGAACACCTTGTTTCCCCTGGACCAAGCACCCGAAACCTTATCTGCCTTGTTCACCCGATTCAAGTCTCCCGAAAGGATTCGGCAGCTGGTGCGGAAGGAACTCCTGGCTGGTGCAGAGCTTGCTTTTGCTTCAATATTGGCGTGTCATCCATCTCTAGATCTGGGAGCTGTAGCAAACACCGAGAGGAGCTTAGGCCAGTATTATGATGCCGCTAGAGGTCCTGCATACACCATTGTTTCCCGAATGGAGTCGTGCCTTGAGAAGGATCTGAAGGCTCATTGGGACCGAGGAGCTCGACTATGAATGTAATAGTCTTATTTCCTACATAAGATTATTTTGTAAAGATTTATTGCGTACGTTGCACGCTATGTTAATTTGATTGATATTTTATTTGTCGGGGCGGCTGAGTGATCAATTCAACCTGCTCTCCCGACGACTTCGTTGGATTATGCAATGTTATTGCGAAGCCTTTGTGTAAGTTTTGTAAAAGCGAGACCCGTCGACTTAGTCGAGGGAATTAGACGCTTGGCATCGTCACGCGGTGCACCAGTTTGAGCCTTATTTTGTGATGATGTAACCATCGACTGCAGCACTCGCGTGTTTTCTCGAGGCTTGGATTGGTTGTTTTCTTTTTGTGTGTCATTAATCCTAGCTCCCGTTGAGAGTATTTAATTAATGACATTGCGTGTGTTCTGGGCCAACGCTCCCGATGGGAGTAAGAGCCGAAGGTAGGGGGGCGCAGTCGACCTGTTCAGGTGGTGGGGCCGAAATTGAAGAAAGGAGGCAGAAAACCTGATTAAAACTTTATTCATAAGGAAAAGCAACCTAAAAGGATAACAAAGGACGATCGCGCCCTATGTATAGAACCGTCGCAGATGTGCGATGTTCCATGGATTTCCAACATATTTTCCCGAAGTTGGATTTTTGAGCTTGTACGCTCCCCCTGGTATTACTTCGGTGACGATGTAAGGTCCCTCCCATGGAGATTCGAGTTTCGAGGGCCTTTTTTGCTTCAGCCGAAGTACCACATCTCCAACACTAAAGCACCGGTTGCGTATTCATCGACTGTGGTAGTTCCTCAGCGCCTGCTGGTATACTGTGGTTCTGGCCAAAGCAATGTCTCAGGCTTCATCTAGTAGGTCTACGACATCTTGCAGTGCAATGTTGGAAGAGGATTCTGTGTATGCCGTCACTCGAGGTGCTTTAAATCGAACATCAGCTGGCAGGACTGCTTCAGCTCCATGTACCAGAAAGAATGGGGTGTATTGCGTCGACCTGTTAGGCGTGGTACGCAAACTCCAAAGTACTGATGGTAGCTCTTCGACCCAAGCTCCCTCTGCGCCTGTAAGGCGTTTCTTGAGACCGTCCCCTATTAGACCGTTGATCCTTTCCAGCTGACCGTTTGTTTGCGGGTGAGCCACTGATGCGAATTTCAGTTTTATTGCCCCGTTATCACAAAATTCTCGGAACTCTTTGGAGTCAAAGTTAGTCCCGTTATCTGTGACGATACTGTGAGGCATGCCGAATCGACATGTTATTCCCTTGAAGAATTGGACTGCTGTTTTTGCCTTCTGGTTTCGTACTGGTACTGCCTCGATCCACTTTGTGAATTTATCGACTGCGACTAATAAGTATGTGTGTCCTCCAGGCGAAGATCTCGGCAGTGGCCCAACTTGATCGAGTCCCCATTGGGCGAACGGCCATGCCAAGGGTATCGTCATTAGGTCTATTGCAGGGGCGTGCGGTTTTGGGGAAAACCGTTGGCAAGGATCGCACTTCATGACCAGATCTTGAGCGTCTGCCGCCGCTGTTGGCCAGTAAAATCCTGCCCTGAAGGCTTTTGCGACGAGAGCCCTACTTCCCGCATGATGCCCGCAAGTTCCCTCGTGTATCTCGTGCAGCAGTGCTCTTCCGTCGTTGATGGCAATGCACCTTTGGAAGATACCGGATATGCTACGCTTGTAGAGTTCGCCGTTTACTATGGTGAACGCTTTCGATCGCCTGACGATTCGTTTTGCTTCTACTGGATCCACTGGCAGTTCCTGCCTTGCAAGGTACGCCAGGAACGGTTTAGTCCATAATGGCTCAAGGAGGAGGACTTGTTCGGCTGGGAGAGTTGGAGCTTCGTTGATAACTTGCTGCGGGTTTGCCTCTGCATCCTCAGTCGATGGTTTTAAAGGTGCCGGCGCCTTCTCTTTTATTGATCGCTGAGTGATCACCTCGTAAAATATTCCATCTGGGATGGGAGAGCACATGGAGCCGATGTTTGCTAAGGTGTCGGCTTCCTCGTTGCTGGCTCTGCCGATATGTTTGAGCTCACACCCCTCGAATTTGGCTTCCATATTTTGATACAGCTGCCGATAGGCGATCATGTTGTCGCTAACTGCGTCGCACAGATTCATCGACTGTTGTACTACCAAATTTGAGTCTCCGTAGATTTCCAGGCGGGTCGCCCCACATGCCTTTGCCATCTTCATTCCGTGCAGCAGTGCTTCGTATTCTGCTTCATTGTTTGTTGGCAGAGGGAAGTTCATACGTAGTATGTACTTCATCTTATCTCCTTGTAGTGATATCAGCACTACTCCTGCTGCAGCGCCTGTGCTTCGCTTTGACCCGTCGAAATACATTATCCATGATCCCGACATGTCGGGTGCCGCCGGTGTCTGAGATTGAATCCAATCTGCCACAAAGTCTGGGAGAATTTGGGATTTGATAGCCGTCCGGTTAACGTAAGTTATGTCGTGAGGTGCTATCTCGATAGCCCATTGAGACACTCGACCTGTGGCCTCTGGATTGGTCATTATATTTTTCAACGGCGCTTCGCTCACGACGATGATCGGATGCTCTGTGAAGTAGTGCCGTAGCTTGCGGGCTGACCTCCATACTGCATATGCCAGCTTCTGATGATGAGGGTACCTCTGTCTTGCGGGTGTTAGTACTTCGCTGAGATAGTAAACGGGCCTTTGTACACCATGCACTCTTCCTGCTTCTTCTCGTTCGACGACCAAGACGCTCCTGAAGACTTGGGCTGTCGCAGCTATGTACATGAGCAGCGTTTCCTTCTCGCGGGGGGTTACAAGGACTGGAGATGTCGACAAGATCTTCTTCAGATTGTCGAAGGATTCCTGCGCCTCCTTTGTCCACTCGAACTTTTCCGATTTTTTCATCAAATTGTAGAAAGGCAAAGCTTTTTCTCCTAGCTTGGTGATGAACCTGCTGAGTGCTGCCAAACGTCCTGCCAACTGCTGCACTTGATGCAGATTCTTTGGCGGCTCCATGTCGAGATTAGCTTTGATTTTCAAAGGGTTGGCTTCGATCCCCCTGGCCGAGATGAAGTACCCTAATACTTGCCCCCCTGGAACTCCGAAGAAGCATTTTTTGGGGTTTAACTTGATCTTGTACCTGTCTAGTTTATCGAAGGTCTCCCGCAAATCGTCGACGAGGGTGGCAGTGTGCTTCGTTTTTACCACGATATCGTCAATATAGACTTCGATGTTTCGCCCGATCTGCTCTCCGAGGCAAGCTTGCATGCAACGTTGGTAAGTTGCTCCCGCATTTTTCAGCCCGAAGGTTATGACGTTGTAGCAGAAAACACCGTGTGGGGTGATGAATGTGGTTAGCTCCTGATCTTCCTTCTTCAGTTTGATCTGGTTATACCTAGAGTAGGCATCGAGAAAGGAGAGGCGGTCGCATCCGGCTGTGGAATCAACTATCTGGTCAATTCTAGGCAGCGGGAAGTGGTCTTTCGGACAGTGCTTGTTGAGGCCGGTGTAATCGATGCACATACGCAGAGCGGTGGTGTCCTTCTTGGGTACCATGACAGGGTTAGCCACCCACTCTGATTCCTTGAGCTCTCGGATAAATCCTGCTTTACGAAGACGATTGATTTCTTCACCAATTGCTCTCCTCTTGGGTTCAGAGAATCGACGCATCGACTGCTGCACTGGTTTGGCTGTCGGGTCAACATTAAGGGCGTGCTCAGCGAGTTCCCTGGGGATACCTGGCATGTCAGATGGTTCCCATGCAAATATCTCCCAGCGCTCACGGAGGAACTCGATGAGCGCGTCTTCCTATGCGATCGTGAGGTCAGCCGATATATTGACCGTTTTCTTCGGGTCAGTGGGGTGCACCTGCAGCTTTTTGGCCTCCTTTGTAGCATCAAACTCGTCGGATCTTACGTTTCGGTTGTCGGCTGGTGGCTGCGTATGGTCCACGACTGCGTCGATCGCATTGAGTTCCTCCTTAGCGCCGAATTTCGAGGCGATCTTCTGGAACTCCCTGTCACAGGTGTCCGATCGAGCAAAACTTCCGTGAACGGTTATTGGGGTCCCGTTGTTGCCTGGCATCTTCAGTTTTAGGTACGCATAATGAGGCACGGCCATAAACTTGGCAAACGCCGGCCTGCCGAGGATGGCATGATACTGAGACTCCCAGTCGACAACTTCGAACTCGATCTTTTCCTTCCTGAAATTGGTGGGCGTGCCGAAGACCACATCCAATGACATTTTTCCAAGAGAGTAAGCGGGTCGAGTCGGTATAATGCCATGAAATCCTGTGTCGGATTCCCTCAGCATATCGACTGTTAAGCCCATCGCTCTCATTGTGTTGGCGAATAGTAAGTTTAAGCCGCTTCCTCCGTCCATGACTACTTTGCTCATGTTATACCCTCCGATCTGCGCCTCGAGGACTAGAGCTGCATGGCCTGGCCTGGGGACAGCTTTCGGGTGATCTGTCCTGTCGAAGGAGATGCTTTGTTCCGACCAGTCGATGAATTCGGGTGTGTCGACCATAGCGACCTCTGCGTACCTCACTTCTCGCGAGAATTTCTTGGTTTCCCTTTTCGAAAAGCTGGTTTTATGGATCATGCTGACCTGCCCGCGTGGTTCTGGGAATACCTCAGTTGGTACATACTCGTCCTTCTCCATTGGTTCGTATGGCTCCGGTACGTACGGCTCTGCCCGATAGCTGTAGGATCTTGCCCTTTTCTCCATCATGTGAACTCTTGATATTGCTTCACTCCTGAGGTCATCACAGAACTGTCGAATTTCCAGGAAGTGTCGGCAGTTTCTCAATAGGTGACTGGATTTCTCCCGACCGTCCTTTGGGTCGATATAGGAGTGGAGATAGCATGGTGCATCGAGTTGCTCCGTGGCCGATAGGTGCGGTGAACGAGCACGGCCATGGATCGGTTGCACGCCCTCCTGTTCCCGTTCGGACTGACGAGGGTGATTCGCTGCACGTTCTTCTTCTCCATGGTATAATTCCCTTCGTCTTTTCTTTCGCCCTGTTGCGGGGTCGAAACTTCCTTGGTTACCTCCATGCGTGCTTCTGGGTGGAATTCCCAAGGTATCCTCTGTCGGAACCGAGGGCCCCAAGCTGGACGTATCTGACCTAGGGAGGCGAAGAAAGCCTCCGGAGTCGATGATGAAGTGGACGCCCCCAAAGGTGGTGGTCATGTCGTCACACGATTCCGCAGAAATCGAGTGCGACGACTTGAGGTGTGGTACGAACTCGAAGGATCCGCAGCGAATCGGATCTTTTGGACCTGGAGGTGTTGGTGACTCGAGCATGAACGCTGCAGATGTAACTGGTACTGCCGATGCCCTGCCTTGTGCCGACAGGTTTCCCACAGACGGCGCCAATTGTCGAGGGTGCTCCTCGGCAATGCCCTCCGATAGGGGCTTAGGGTTGATGGAATCCTGCAAGCTGACACGAGACATCGGTACACAGACAAGCGGGGAGAGCGATTTACCCAGGTTCGGGGCCCTCGATGAGGTAAAACCCTTACGTCCTGCCTGTCTGTTCTTTGATTATGATGAAAACAGGTTACAATGTGGTGCCAAATAGTTCGGCTGTGATCTCGTCGAGATGCTAGTTGCTAGGGTAAGCTAGTTCTAAGCTTCTGCTGGCTAGTATTGCTAAGATTGATTGTGTCCTCCAACAGCCCCTCTCCTGGCCTTTATATAGGAGGCCAGGTCTCAAGAGGTCTAATCGAGTATGACTAGGTCTACAGTAGATCTATCTCCAAGCTTTCCTTGTTCGGCTCCTTCCGTGTCTTGTACTTCAAGGAATCTTCCGCCGCACCGTCCTAGTGGCCCACCTCGCCATTGAGTATCTTCATGGGCCTCCAACTAGAAAATACAGGATAGGGCAACATTGGTTACCCGAAGGGTAATGCCCACGTCATAGGATGATCAAGATTATGTAAGTAGCATGTCACTACAGAAATTACTCTTTTTATCGTTTACCTACTCGAGGGCGAGCAGGAACTAAGCTTGGGGATGCTTGATACGTCTCCAACGTACCTATAATTTCTGATGTTCCATGCTTGTTTTATGACAATACTTACATGTTTTGCTTGCACTTTATAATGTTTTTATGCATTTTCCGGAACTAACCTATTAACGAGATGCCGAAGGGCCAGTTGCTGTTTTCTGTTGTTTTTGGTTCCAGAAAGGCTGTTCGGGCAATATTCTCGGAATTCGACGAAACGAAGACCCAACATCTTATTTTTCCCGGAACCTTCCAGAAAGTCAGAGGGGGACCAGAGGGGTGCCCTGGGGGCCCCACACAACAGGGCCGCGCGGGCTCCACCCTGGCCGAGCCGGCCTATGGGGAGGAGGCCCCGTGGCCCCTCCGACTCCGACTCTTCGCCTATTTAAGCCCTGGTGACCTAAAACCTCGATACCAATTGACGAAACTCCAGAAAGACTCCAGGGGCGCCGCCGCCATCGCGAAACTCCAATTCGGGGGACAGAATCTCTGTTCCGGCACGCCGCTGGGACGGGGAAGTGCCCCCGGAAGCCATCTCCATCGACGCCACCGCCTCCATCATGCTCCGTGAGTAGTTCCCCCATGGACTACGGGTTCTAGCTGTAGCTAGTTGGTATTCTCTCCCCCATGTACTTCAATACAATAATCTCATGAGCTGCCTTACATGATTGAGATTCATCTGATGTAATCGGTGTTGTGTTTGTTGGGATCCGATGGATTGTTACATTATGATTAGTCTATCTATAAAGTTTGTGAAGTTATTGTTGCTGCAATCTTGTTGTGTTTAATGCTTGTCACTAGGACCCGAGTGGCATGATCTTAGATTTAAGCTCTATAATTATTGCTTAGATTGTATCTACAAGTTGTATGCACATGTCTATGTCTGGAACCAAAGGCCCCAAAGTGACAGAAATTGGGACAACTGGAGGGGAAGGCTTAGATATGAGGATCACATGTTTTCACGGAGTGTTAATGCTTTGCTCCGGTGCTCTATTAAAAGGAGTGCCTTAATTTCCAGTAGATTCCCTAGAGGCCCGGCTGCCACCGGCTGGTAGGACAAAAGATGTTGTACAAGTTTTTCATTGCGAGCACGTATGACTATATATGGGAAACATGCCTACATGATTAATAATCTTGATGTTCTGTCTTAATGCTATTTCAATCCTATCAATTGCCCAACTGTAATTTGTTCACCCAACACTTGTTATTGGAGAGTTACCACTAGTGTAGATAGTTGAGAACCCCGGTCCATCTCTCATCATCATATACTCGTTCTACATGACATTGGAAGTAGTATCAACTATTTTCTGGTGCCATTGCTCTCATATTACTGCTACTGCTGCTGTGTTACTGTTACTACTGCTCTCATATTACTGCTGCTTTCACATCACCCCTGTTGCTAGTGCTTTTCCAGGTGCAGCTGAATTGACAACTCAGTTGTTAAGGCTTATAAGTATTCTTTACCTCCCCTTGTGTCGAATCAATAAATTTGGGTTTTACTTCCCTCGAAGACTGTTGCGATCCCCTATACTTGTGGGTTATCATCGGGTACCTGAAGGGTTATTCCCACATCAATTCCCTCGTACTAGCTACTACTAATCAATCGATCTTTCATCTTTCTTGTACGTGGGTAGGAGAGGCACACATAAGCGGCCTAGCGAAGAAGCCGACGTGGGGAGGCAGAAGCGCGCCTTCGAGGCGCAGATGTCTGACGAGCCAGCCGTTGCAGCCTCGCCGTCCCGTTTTGGCTTGTGTTGCCGTCGCACACCATCTAACAACGGCACCAGAGGACGCGGGCCGCACGTCAGAGAATTTCCGCACCCGTCATCGCGTGGTGCGCGTCAACGCTCGAGAGGAGGCGTGGAGGCGGTAGCCCTTCGGACGGGAGGAAGGGTGGAGGCGGCGGCCCGTCGAACGGGAGAGAACTAGGAGGGGTGGAGGTGGCCCGCTAGATAGGAGGATGGAGAGGCAAAGGTGGAATAGAAATCTTAACTCTGACATTTTTCACTTTAGCTTAGTTTTTTCATTACCCGAAAATGCTATTTATAAAAGTTAATGGCTGACAAACGGGTCTATCACTTGCCACGTCTGCAAATACATCTATGTACAATGAGCTAGTGATCTAAATAAGCACTACGCCATATTTAGTGACTGTACGTACTATATTTTTAAAATTGCTGACATATTAATTTGGGTGTCCAAGTTGAACAGAGCTTCAGTAACTTCATGATTCCAAGTCTCACCGTGATTTGTGATTTGGTGGCAGCATCCACCATTCATCTCAGATCCAACGCTTCAAATTGCCTCTGACTTCGAACTAAAAAACTAAAAATATTCAAAAAAAAATGTAAAATTTCCGGTAAAGTGCAAATGCCTCGTTTTGAAGCCTGTGAAAGTTTCATCCCATTCGGATAACTAGCTTGTGATTAAATAGATTTTTATGTTTTGGAGCACTAGTGTAAACTAAATACCTATTTAATCACAAACCTTTGAGTCAAATGGAATGAAACTTCACCAGAATACAAATCAAAACATGCACAATTTATCAGATTTTTTTTCAAAAATTTCCAAGTATTCTATTTATTTAGTAAATTCTAAGTTAATCAGTTACGTTAAATGAGAAATGAATGGTGAATATTGGCACCAAGTCACGGTAAGACTTGAAAGCATAAGTCACTCAAGTTTTTTTTCTCGATGTGAAATCCGTCCAAGCATTTTACTCTTGCTCACTCAACGGACCACCCGATACGCTCGTTCCGGAGTATCGGTACTGTAGTACACAAGGGAGGCGCGTGCCGAGGTCTCCATCGACCTATTGGGATTGAGGACGGTTCCGCCCTCTGATTTTGAATTAATCCCTCAAAGGCCACAAGCAAGTAACTGAGGGCGAGGCTACCACCGCCGTGTGCCCTAGAGGAGCTGCCGCCGCCCGCCGTACCTTAGCGCCACCGCCCCCTTCGCGCGCGTCGCCGCTCCCGTTCCACCTCGCCGCGCCCCTTCTGCCTCCGCCCCGTCCGCGCGCAGTCCCGGGCGTTGGTTCTCGAGGTACGAGCTCTCAACCATCCAGCGATTTACCTAACCCCCAACCGATCAGCATCCACAAAATCGCGGACGCGCCCCTGAATTTCCAAAGCCTCTGCGGTTAAGCGGCCATTTCATTGCTTCCCCACCCGGATTTCGGGGATTTGGCACCCCATTTGAAGGCCAGGATGTCCAAGCCCAACTCCAACGTCACGGTGTGCGTGCGGTTCAGGCCGCTGAGCCACAAGGAGAGGAAGGGGAACGACGACAAGGTCTGCTTCAAGAAATTGGACTCGGAGTCCTTTGTTTTCAAGGTTTGGATGATACTCATCTGCCTTTACTTCTGTGATACGTGGCACGTAGATGAATGTTCCTGTTCAGTTCCTTCCTTGTGAGATGCGCAGCTGTATTCTGATCCAGATTACTGAAATTCAAAAACATCGCATGCCCATAGCCGTCTGATTGAATATGAGCCTGCTTGATAACAAAGTGGGGAACATATGCCTTCTCTGTTTATCCTTTTGTTGCATTTATTGTTCATGGCAAATCCCTGTGATCTTGTTGACGATTTTTTGTGTGTGTTTCCTCATGCTTGATTAGTGCCTTTTTGAGACCTAATGTGCTGCGAAATACTTGGGTTAGGATGAGCGGGACGAAGATGTCATATTCAGCTTTGACAAGGTGTTCTATGATGACTCGGAACAGTCTGATGTCTATAATTTCCTGGCAATGCCCATTGTTACAGGTTTTATTCCTTCCTCTTTCTTTCTGAATTTATGCATAAGGTAGTCAGGGCTTTTCGTATTACTGCAGTTTGGTCATGACTGGATTTATTCAACAGTCCGAATAGCACTAATTGAGTAACTAATGTTGTGAACAGATGCTGTCAATGGAATAAATGGCACCATAATTACTTATGGGCAGGTATGTGTTACTGCAGACACCAGCGTACACAAATGTTTGGATAAACCCTTTGCGTCTTAAAGGCCCACTACAGTCTCAAACACACCCTAAGCATTGCATATGAAATGAGATGCTTCTATCTGTAACAGTGCTAACATTTCATTTGAAATTCATATTTGTACAGACTGGAGCTGGAAAAACTTATAGCATGGAGGTAAAGAGAACATCCATGGGCTTAAATTCATGTGATGATTACCGAATGTGTCTCTTCAGCGTTGGCCTTACGTATTTGTGTAATTTGCATCTTGACAGGGGCCAAGCATCTTGCACTGCAATGAGCTGAAAACTGGACTGGTTCAGCGAGTTGTAAATGGTCTTTTTGATTGTTTAAGAACATCAGAAAACATTACTACTTGGACTGTGAAGTTGTCAATGGTAAAAACACCATCCTCGTATGCTGGTTTTCAGTTCACTTTGATAGATCTTCACTTACATTGATTTACGGTTTCTCAGGTGGAGATATATTTGGAAAAAGTAAGGTGAGAATCTGCTTGATGTTTGCGTATGAATCCCGTGTAGAGTTTCTGTTGTAACATACTGTACCAAGGGAATCAAGTTTTGTCTCCTTATATTACAGGGACCTTCTTGACTTGTCCAAGGACAATCTACAGATCAAGGAGAGTAAAAGCCAAGGGATTTTCATTTCTGGAGCAACAGAGGTCAGAAAGAAATGCATCTGCACTTCGATTTTTATTTCCATAAAGGAAGGTGTTTAATACCTATCCTTTGAAGGATTTTCATGCCTGGTAACTGAAATTTTTGCTGCAGATATCCATTATGAATGGTTCAGATGCCTTGGAACGCCTTTCTGTAAGTTTTGTTGGTTTTTTGTTGCTCTTTTGATCGCTGTTGATTTTTTCTTGGAGCACCTTTCTGTATGTGCATGCCAAATTATTTCTGTTTACTGGTCTAAATTACAGGAAGGAATTGCCAATAGAGCTGTCGGAGAAACACGTATCCTCTGTTTCCATTTCTGAAACAGTTAAAAAACATTCGAATTTTGTACATTTTGTTGCCTTAAATGTGCATATAGAAATGAATCTGGCCAGCAGTAGAAGTCATTGCCTGTACATTTTCTCAGTGCAGCATGGATCCACTACAGATGAGAGGTATGCTTGAATAGGAAACATCAATAGTTGAATGCCTGGTCAGATGTTTCTTATTTCCATTTTAAGTTGATATAACTGTATAACCATACATAATTTTTCTGACAATATGACAACTGAGTGAACGCCTTGTGCTCATTCATTTGCTTAGGCATCAATTTCTGTGTTAATGCAATTCTCCTTGCTTGTGGTATAGACTGTCATACCTGCCTGGATTGTATGTAGAGTTGTAGACCATAATCTTGCAGAAAGTGATTCTAGTGTTGGCAGCTAGTGATTTTTTTTAATCTTACAGGGTAAGGATTGGGAAGATTATTCTAGTTGACTTAGCTGGTTCAGAGAAAGTTGAGAAAACTGGTGCTGAAGGGAGTGTTCTTGATGAGGCTAAAATGATCAACAAATCTCTTTCAGCTCTTGGAAATGTTATTAATGCCCTAACTACTGGTAAGTGGCAAATACAACAATCCCTGTAAAAATGCTAAACATAGAAGTAGTCAGTCCACTACTATACCTTTCTGATTAATGACTACCTTTAACTGTCATATTTTTGGTCTCCAGCTAAACCAAATCATGTGCCTTACCGTGACTCGAAGCTTACGCGCATACTTCAAGATTCACTGGTCTGTCAAAAAATTCTTCAGGGTTTCCAAACCAGCAGTTTTGTTTAATACGGCTACTGCTTGCAGGGTGGCAGCTCAAGAGCTGCATTGCTGTGCTGCTGTTCTCCCAGTTCGTCAAACTCACCAGAAAGTCTATCTACCATTCGCTTCGGAACCAGGCATATTCCTTGAACGTCAAATACTATTACGTAGTGTTTATACTGCTGTCATGCTGCAGTTTATCATGGCTATATGGCAATATTCATCCAGGACGAAGTTCATAAAAACTCTACACAAACTGATTCCCACCGAAGTGGATAGCGCTAAGAAGCACACCCCATATTCCTGTGATCAAGATGATCTGCCTGACGGAACCCCGAGCAAGGCTGGTAGCAGCCAATCTGAGGCGTCTGATCCCAGCCTTGATTCTGGCGATCATGACAGTCTGCGTGAAAGGCTACTGAGCAAGGTTCGTAGTAAGCAACCAAGCAGAGGTGGTCGATTTTGACCCCACTTTACATTCTTCTTAGTAGATATATATCCCACCTGCCACCGAATTTTCCTGTTCAGCTAAGGTCGAGCCTCAAGGAGGAAGACGTCGATCTGCTGGAGGAGCTGTTTGTGCAAGAAGGCATCATCTTCGACCCCGACACGGTGGTGCTGGACATCGACTCGGCGTGCCACGACGCTGCGAGCCGGCAGATCGCGTCGCTGGTGCAAGCAGTGGAGGAGCTCACAGAAACTGTGCAGGAGGTATATATGCAGCACCATCCAAACCTGAAACCTGCATCCTCCTGCTGCTGTTGCTACTCAGTTCTCTCCAAGGTTTAACTCTGCTTGTGGATGGCGCAGCTCACTGACGAGAACGAGACGCTGAGGCATCAGCTCGAGGTCGCGCAGGAGATCGCAGCCCGGGCTCAGTGCGCCGCCGCTGAGCGGAGCGGTGGTGCGCTGTTTGGCTTTGTGCCGGCGGCCGTCCTCCGTCTTGTTGGGTTCATGCCAGACTGATGGCACGACGGCCAGCGTCGCGCGCATTCCGCGAACATTCCTGCCATCAAACATCTTAGCTAGTAGTGGAGTAACAGCATTTTGGCGCTTTAGTCACGAGTGCCTTTGAGGATCCTGAGTACTGAGGTTGATTCGATCTTGCCACTTCCGTTAAAATTCGTATGTTAGACATCTTAAATGACATTATCGTCTTAGTTTGCTGGTCAAAGCATGTCTTGACCACTCGGATGCATACAGGATTTGCTGAACCTTGGTCGAAGAGCAGCTAGTACCAAAGATAATGTTGCGCTTGGTATATACTATGGTGGATTATGACACATTAATTTTTCTTTAGTTAAACTGTCTTTGAGGCTATATTTGTGGGGAGTAGTTTTTCTTTTTCTTTTGAAACTCACCCAATTGAGGTGTGGAGAAGTCTTGGAGACGTGGCAGTAGTATGGCTAACTAAGCTTTTGAACTACATTTTTTTCGGTCAAATAAGATGCCCGAAGAGTAAACAAAAAGCGTATTAGTACCTATCTTCAAGAATAAAGGAGATATCCAAAGTTGTACTAACTACCGAGGGATTAAGCTTATGAGCCATACTATGAAACTTTGGGAGAGAATCATCGAGCATCGCTTGAGGAGAGTGACGAACGTCACTAAAAACTAATTCGGTTTTATGCCCGGGCGCCAACTTATGGAGAGGTATAGGGAGCGGAAGAAAGACCTACATATGGTCTTCATCGACTTGGAGAAAGCGTATGACAAGATACCAAGGACGGATATGTGGTGGGCGTTGAAGAAACACAAAATTCCAACTAAGTACATTACCCTCATCAGAGATATGTACGATCGTGTTGTGACAAAAGTGTTCGCGCAAGTGATAGTGAGACCGATACCTTCCCAACCACGATAGGACTACATCAAGGGTCAGCCTTGCCCATACATATTTTCCTTGGTGATGAATGAGGGGACCAAGGATATACAAGGAGATATTCCTTGGTGTATGCTCTTTGTTGATTATGTGGTGCTAATATATGAAACTAGGGCCAGGGTGAATAGGAAGTTTGAGCTATGGAGGAAAACTTTGGAGCCAAAGGGGTTTAGACTTAGCAGGACTAAGATTGAATACATGCGATGCAACTTTAGTGGTGTTGGTGGCGAAGACGAAGATGCCAGTTTAGAAGGAAAGATAGTGCCCAAGAGGGACACCTTCTGTTACTTGGGATCAGTGTTGCAAAGCAATGGTGATATTGACGAGGATGTTTGCCATAGGATCAATGCATGGGGGATGAAGTGGCGGCAGGCATCTGGTATCCTATGTGACAAGAAAGCCCCACAAAAGCTAAAAGGTAAGTTCTATAGGACGACAATCAGACCGGTGATGCTTTATGGGGCAGAATGCTAGCCCACTAAAAGACAACATATCCAACAAATGAGTGCCACCGGAGATGTGCATGCTACGTTGGATGTGCGGCCATACAAGAAAGGATCGGATTAGAAACGAGGTAATTCGTGATAGGCTAGGGGTGGCACCGATCGACAAGAAGCTAGTCCAACACCGACTAAGGTGGTTTGGGCACATCCAGCGGAGGCATCCAGAACCCGTTAACAATGAAACTCTAAAGAGTATGGAGGAAACTAGAAGGGGTAGAGGACGACCGAAGTTGACGTGGGTGGAGGCGATAAAAATAGACTTGAGGGATTGGAATTATGAAGTCTTGGCTCTTGATAGGATTGCATGGAAAAAAGGCTTGATTTGTATGCTCTGTTTTTTTTAACAACAAGAGATTTTATTCATAATAAGTGCATTTTACAGAGAGAAGGGTGTAAGGATACACGCTAGATGGGTCTGTTCGGTTCTGGGATAGACTGGAATGGAATGGAACCGTTCCATTCCTAGAACCCATTCTTGCGTTCGGTTTGGGGATGGAATGGAATGGAACGGTTCCTCGGAATGGCATATTCCCTCCGGATGCGGAACCAACCCGTCCGGCCGATTCGGCCGGACCAAGTGGAACGGGTGACTGTCACACGCTGATTAATTAAGTTTAGCAATAATTAACCGAGTTTACAATAATTAGTCAAGTTTAGCACTACTTAATCAAGTTTAGCAAATAATTAATCGAGTTTAGAATAATTAATTGGGTGACTATCTCACCCATTCCATTTCATTCTCATCCCATTTCAAAACCAAACACAGGGATGGAACCGTTCCGTGACAATTTTTTTGTCCAAACCAAACACAGGGATGGATCGGTTCCGTGACAGTGGAATGGAATGGTTCCATTCTATTCCACCACATCTAAAAAACGAACACACCAAGAATGTCTCTGCTCAGACATTCTCCTACTCCTGAAGATACTCCCTCCGTTCCATAGAATATATCGAAAGTTTGTCTAAACTTGAATGTGTCTAAGCACTAAATAATGTCTAGATATGTTCGAGTGGTATGCTCTGTTAAGTACTTACTCCGTTCCATAGAATGTGTCAAAAGTTTATCTAAACATGAATATATCTAAGCACTAAATAATGTCTAGATATGTTCGAATTTAGTCAAACTTTCAACATGTTTGGTGAGACGGAGGGGAGGGAGTACTTTGCTCCGATGATTCAAACCAGCGGTAATGCTTTTTCACAGTTATTTCTGTAGTGCTGCTTATAGCGGAAATCCATATTGGCTCCCGGGTGTAGATGCACACAGTAGCTAGACCAATCAGAAACAGACAGATTGATAGGAAGCATTGTATTCCATGTTGTATATGGCTGCGCACTCGGAATATTGTACAGTGGGTCTGCGGTAGATGTAGACTCATTGATTGCCACAGTCCTTTTTCTTGATACTAGGAAAAGTGCCCGTGCGTTGCAGCGGGATGAAAAAGATGTCAAATATTAAGACTAAAATAGTTGATGCGACCTAAATTTTGGCCAAAATCAATCTATGTCCAACCGGTATCAGTGCACACATTCATCTTAAGTCTTTATTTTTTCTGATTTTTTATCTACTTGTTACCCATCATTATTAATCTTTTATTTAGTTACATGTGCGCACCTCGACAATTCATTATTCAGAAATTGCAAACAATATTACAGACACTTTACATAGAAGTAGAACACAATCATATTAAGTGCTCTTGATTTCGTATAAAAATAGAGATTGACAATTAATATGGATCAAAGTGGGTATTAAAAAATATAAGTTTAGACCACGTACGTAGAGGATTCCAACTATGAAGCAGGGTCGATGTGATTATTCCTCGAGCTACAGCCGCATGTGCTATCTGTGCAAGAAATTACACCAAAGGCGGCCCAATTAAGTGCAGTGAAGCTGTCGTCGCCAGGCCATCATGAGCGGCGTTTGTGGCTCGTTCGCCTTGCTGTGGCCATAGCAGAGGCCGAATCATCGGCCAGCTCCTCGCCCGCCCCCGCCAGCGCTTCCTTCATGCTGCCATCCTCATCCGCTGCCGCGAGCTCGAGCAGCGCCACCAGCTTGTACTCGAAACGCTCGGTGCCGGTGACGCTGGAAAAATCAACTTTGCTAGAGATCTGAACCGGAAAGCGCAGTTCACCTTAGCTGCAGGAAAAGCGTGGGCGAGGCTGCACACCAACAAAAGAAAGTTCACTCGTAGGCGCGCGGGGAAGATAGAAAATCGATCAATCAACCAGCAATTGGCCTCCAAGTCGCCCTTGGTTCGGATCCGTCGGCTCCGCCCCCGATCTAGTGACCCGGCGCTCGAACTCTTCTTTCGGAGAGACGGCAATCGGACCGCTCCGGTTCGATTCTGAAAATTGTCCGGTATCTTACTCGGATCTAGGATCCCTCCGATCTCAGCGCCGAGGGACCTCGCCTTGCAGCCGGCGCGCGTGGAACCGCCGTCGACGCTGCCACGTTGGGGTCGTCTTCGTGTCCGTGCACGCGCTGTATGCGGTCTGCGTGTCCCGCATCATCGCCGTCCTCTGCCCCCGATTGTCCTGCCCTCCAGCATCCGAAACACTCCTGCCCACACGGGCGATGGCCGATGGGTGGCCTTTTTTCGGTTGAACCATTGTTGCGCGCAGTACCCATCGCCTCCCGAAACGAACTCGACCGCCGGCGCGCTGCCGTATAAGCTAGGAACCGATCTGTTTGCTATTTATTTACCGTGCGGACGGAGGAGTCCCTGCAGGATGGGGGAAGGGGGCAGAGTTCGACAGTGATACGCTCGAAAAGATGCGGACGGAGCGCGATTGCGCGAACCGGTATGGTGGCAGCCTCAGTATTATGTGTTTTCGTGGGAGGGTAAAATCGTCCAAAAAAAAGTTGGACGAAAATTTTGGCAGAAACCTTAACTCCTTTATTATTAGGTATAGACTAGCAAAAGTGCCCGTGCGTTGCACCGGAAAAATAAATATATAATGCAAACCTCCCATATTCCCTAAACCTGCCCAGCGCGACCAACTTTCGACCGGCTTGAATAGGAAAAATGCATGTGTGTTGCCACCACCGACTTAGATACCCGGATAATAAATGTGAAACACTTTGATTCCACCGGACAAATGATTCTAGGCTCACATCATCCTACTCGAGAACGCGACACATTTCTTTTTTGTGTGGAGAAAACGGTGGCGTGAGCGACCCACCACTGTGGTGGAAATTGTGCTCTGAGATCACCAATACCGCACAACCGTCCCTACGGTGGAGTGGCGGCTCCCCCTCCCACAACACGTGAGCTCGCCCGCTGTCGATCTTCACCATTGTGAGCACGCCCGCGGCGCCGGTATCCGACCGCTGAAGCATGCACATACAACCCTTTGTTGCTTAGCGTTGACAACGTAAGGGCGACATTCAAATTCTAGGACGTGGGGATCATTTTCCATGTACGCGTGTGTGGTCCGTGATCCCCCGAGCAGGATGGAAATGGATACATGTCAAGCATAGGAGATGGAGGATCGGGGCTTCCAATCTCGGGACGCTCGTCACTACCCAAAATAAATTAGAAAATATGTTCATGCGTCGCAATGGGTAGAAAATATGCGTATATACAATGTTGCCTATGTAATTTATCCGTTGTACCATGATGATGACCCTCTGTTGCGAGGAGCTCATAACGTGTGTGAGCTGCAACCATTACTTGCTTGTGGCTCCGCAACATTTCCTCTGATTGACCGAACACGCCGTATGATCGTAGAACACGGTGTGTTTCCTAGCCGTGTTCAATATATTAATCAAGAACCTAGGTGTGGCATTTTGCATAACTGTCGGTTAACGATGTATCAATTAGGATAGTAACAAAGTCCACAATACGAAATGACGTAAATCAAAGACTGGAAATTTTAAAGCAAATTAAACATGAGCTAAATTTGGTCAATAAAAAATCGTACAAGTAAACAAACACCGATACATATAGCTTATCCAATGTAACAAAATTAATTAATAGATTACCTTTTAAAACTTGTATTAATATAATATAGTATGATCGTCTAACAGACTAAACAATGCCGGCCGGTTTCTGAAGTAACAGAACTCTTATAGGTAAATTTTATGAACCTCTACATTCAGAGTTTTTGAGAACTATGTAATCGTACGTACAGTCCAGCTATTTTTTTCACGTTGGTAGCACATGGTCGTTGGGCTGTACCGCCGTATCACTCGTGCTAACCCAACCAGCCAAAGTACCAAAGCTAGCCCAGTAGCGCTAATTCACATTGTTCTATCGTTAGCACCACATCGAGCATCCGAAAGAAAAATTCCCAAATCGCGTCATCTTCTCGTCCCACGCCTGCCGAATCCTCTGCCGCCGCTGGCTCCCTTGACTCACCGGCTGCCACCGCCCTTCCTCGCTGGGAGTCGCCTTCTCTAGTACTCTGATCTCGCACGCGGCTCCTCCTTCTCTGTCCTCCCGTGGACAGCACCTCTCCACCGTCGTCAAAGAATCCCCGCCAGCCTCTCCATCATCGCTAGGACCTCAAGACCGTCCCCTATACGCACCTCGCTCTACCGCTTCCACCGCGAGCGCATCCCGGTCGCAATGAAGGCGCGAGGTGGAATTCCCAGAGCCGCGCACGGTTAACTCCCTCGAGGAGTGCGGCAAGATGGACTTGGCGGCGGCGGCGGTCGGTGAGTTGTATGCGTAATTCCGTCTTCTTTTCTCCTTGGCCTGCCATGGAGCTGACTGTGCAATTTATCCTTCCTTTAATTTGCTTTCCTTTCTCATGCCACACAAGCCTGTAAATTTGCTCCCACAATAGATCTTGGATAATATAATGATACTGCTGCCCATCGTTTCCAAGGTGGCTTGTTACAACCCAAAAAACTACGTATATAAACCGGTGGTACTCTATACAAGGGAGCGAGGTGGGACAATGTAAAATATCTTTAACGTGTAGATCAGCCCATACCAGCGATAGGAAATTAGGAAGTGACCAACAAGAAGCGCATGGGATTCCTTCAGGCCCATGGACGACGATGAATGCACCAGAGAACGCAGGCTTTCATCGATGGCGATACGGACGAACCAGCGATAGCCCGTTGGCCCATCTAGCGATACGGACGAACCAGCCATACATCTCCATTCAGTAAAAAATAAATGATCTCTAAAAATCTTCCTTCCTTTATTAGTAGTTATAGATATCGGTACAAACTTTTTTCTCACGTCCTAGACCAACGTCCAGAGTCTTGGACCGCACGCGGTGGTTAAGACAAAGCCCAGATGTCATCAAATCCCTTGTAGATGCTATGTTCAAACTTCTCTAAAACATAGCCCGTGTATAATCTTGCTGGCATGCTTCTCTACGCCTAGATTGTGATGCACAACCACTCCGCCCTGCAACAACAATCTATATTATACATCCTTGTCGAAAAGCAAGATACTGATCTACAAGTTTTATCACTTACCAGCTTTGTCCGTTTCTCTTCATAGTTTTAGTATGTGTCCTGGGAGAACAACACGTGCATGTATGGCTTCACGAACATTTGCATGCATGTCTGTCTTCAATGAACTTTTCATTTTTTTTAACGGGGCAAAAGCTTTGCCTTTCATTGATATAGAAAAAAAGAGTTGGCCCGTTTATAAGAAAAACTGGCCGAAAAACCGTACAACACGACACCACACGCCGGCCCCGAGGCTGCGCTCCACACGGATCGACGACCAGCCAGGTCGACACCACACCTCAACGCAACAGGCGGAGGCGAAAGACCGGAGCCACCGCTTCAACTACCACGCCGGCCCCGAGGCCGCGCCCCGCCTGGCCGAAGACGAACCCGCCTCCGCCGAAACCACCAAAACACTCCACAAGTCCCTTTGTCCGGTGGACATCCAAAGCGAGGCCCCAAGAGGCAAAGCGACGCAAGAGCGCCGCCCACGCCCGATCCCGCGAGGGATCTAGGGTTTCCCCCGGAGAGCCCAAGCGGAGAACAAGAAACACCCGCTTCGACGACGCTTTCAAGAAGTATGCGGCGCCCACAGGTGTCACCGTCGTCGGTCCTGGCCGGCCACCAAGATAGAGCTTTCGCCCAGCGAAGAGTTCCAAGACCTCGCGCCCGCCAACAAGGACCGGCACAAACCACCACCTGCAACCGCTGAGCAACCTCCTAGCCAACCTGTAGCCGCCTACGCGCAGAGGGCAGCACAGCCCGAAGCCAACGGAGTACCGCCGAAGATCGCCGTGGGCGCCGCCGGAACGCCACATAGAGGGGACGCCGACCAACACCGACACGGGGCTCGAGGATGAAAGCCGAAGTCCGCAGACATGAACTCCCCGCACCACCCGAAGCCACCACCGCACTGCCAACCCGGCCCAAAGCCATGGCCACCCCAGCGACAAGACGGAGACGCCGCCAACGCCAACAGCGGCTGCGGCCTGCATGGCCCGACAGGCCCAGATCGGGGCCCGCCCAAAGCCGCAGCCTCCCGGAGCAGCACCGCCGCCATGGCATCCAGCAGGCTCCCCTGCCGCGGCCCCCTCCGCTGTCGCCACCCTAAGGCACCTCCGTCGCGGCCTCCACCGCCGCAGCCTCCCGCCGCAGCCGTCGCCGTGTCGCAGCTTCCGCCGCCGCTGGCGCTTTGCCGCCCGCCAAGACATGAACTTCGACGATGTTTGGACGTGCGAGCGGTGGAGATGCTCGCGCCGCCATCGCCGGCCGTCACGACCGAGCGGCGGCGCGGCCGCGAGCTCGAGCAGCGCCTACGCGTCGCAGAGCAAGACGTGCGCCTCCGCCTCGAGTGGGAGCGCGCGTTCCCGGAGGACGCCGCCGCCATGGAGATGTTCTACGCTCAGAAGAAGGAGCAGAAGGCGAAGGCAGCGGCGAAGAAGAAGGCCGACCGCGAGAAGCGCCGGGCTGAGTCGAAGGCGAGGAAGGCGGAGAGGGCGGAGAAGGTGGCACGGAGGGCGGAGGAGAAGAAGAGAGGCGACGGGCCGTCGACGAACATGCCCACCTCCTCCTCCTCCTTCGAGTGGACGACCACTCCGGTCTCCGACACGACTCCGACTAGCGGATCGTCGGACTTCGAGTGGGAGGACTCTGAGTAGATTTAGTTTAGTTTAAATAAAATGTCGGTGTCTGTCGCACTTTTAATATATTTCATAATTTTCAGTTAAATTTTCGTGTTTTATTTGATTTGTTTGATTCGTTTCGAACCATATACGATCAAACTAGCTGTTCGTGTGGCCGCGCGCGCTGTATTTTGGCGCATTCGGCGGATGACTGCATTTTGGCGCGTCCGGCAGGGCAAATTTCGGCCAAGCGCGCCAACCGTTTACAGCGTGACGGAAGAGACGTTTAGTGTGCCGATTTTTGTGCGCCTATCCAGGAGACACACACGGACGGCCGCACGGACACACAAATCTGGCCCGTGGTACAGGAAGCTGCCAGTGCAAAGTACCGCGGGTCCAGATTAATGATGCGGGCCCGTATACCAACCTTACGTGACAACCCCATGTATTATTCATTTACTAGCGTGCCTACCCCATCTATTTCTTGCTGTGTCCTCAATCTTCAGGCGTAATACCACGGTCCAGATATCAGGTTTATTTGAACCCGGGAGCCAAAACTCCACTCCCTATAGCGCTGCTTATAGTTTGTTTTGGTTTATTTGGAGCGCAACACAATTACGCAGCGTGCAAGTTGCTTTCGTGGCCAAACATCGGGCCGCTCATCTCCTCCCTGTCCGAGAGCTCTCGCCGCTCCACGCCGCTTTCCTTCTCCCCGTGCTCTCTCGGCTCGGCAGCTCCCTATCCGACCACCATGGCCTCCGCCTCCGCCTCCGCCTCCGCCTCGTATCGCACGCTCCTCCACTTGCCCAACCCGACCCACTCCCGCCGCCTCTCCATTTCCGCCGCCCGCCGCCGCCGCCGCCCCGCGCTCTCCTCCGCAGCCGCGCGCCTCTCCAACCCCTCCGCTCCCGCGGCGCTCTCTCGTTTGCGAGCCAGCGAGAGCCCATTCGCTTTCGAAGCAGAGGAGACGGAGGCGCAGTCGGAAGACGATGACGACGAGCAGGGCTGGACGGGCGGCATTGGCGCCGCGGCGCACGGGGAGGAGGAGCATGCCGGCGAGGGGCCGGCGGGAGAGGACGACGGGAGCGGCCGGACGCAGCGGCAGCCGCGGCCGTGCGAGCTGTACGTGTGCAACCTGCCCCGCAGGTACGGCGTCGACGAGCTGCTCCAGCTCTTCGGGCCACACGGCACCGTCCTCTCCGTCGAGGTACAAACAGACACCTTCCTTCCACGCGGTCTCTCAAATTCGTTGCGTCACATTATAGTGGCGGAGATAGGATTGGCGTTGAGTGATGTAAGAGCCCAAATTAAGTGATAGATGAGGCTAATGACGTCAATATTTAGTATCAGTTGGGTCAAAGGTTGTGTATCAATACTCAATAGCTAGCATGATGGTGCTAACCAAAATTCAGTTGACATCACAAACAAGGAGCAGCTCCGCCACTCTAGACGATACCATATCCATGAAAAACTGGACGGACCACCTGAACACAAGTGACGCCCCCCCTGGCTCTTGGGAGTTCATTCATAGAAGAATATACAATGTGCGTATTGAGATTTGGTACCTTACAGGCTCACAGATAGAATTAACTCACCTGTTGTTACTCATCAAAAGCAAGGCTAGCAACTCTGAAAGTCTGAAATCTCAATGGATGCTCTGACCCACCTGCTACGCGCATGTCTGGAATCTCAAAAGCAAGGCTAGCAACTCTGAAATCTCATTTCAGTTTTGCAAAGAAAACTGCAGACTGTAGTTTATTTCTCTTTGTACATAGGATCCATATTGGCAGCTCCTGCGTTTATGCTTCCACGGTATCTTAATGGAAACTACCGATGAACATTGGATGGGATCCATACCAATTACTTCACGTTTACATATTTCTCATGGCGCCGTGTTCGTTGCTACTACTGCTTCGGATTAAGACCCTAGAGGTTCACTGATGTTAATGTATGAAGCTGTGAACAACCTGCAGGTTTCACGCGATGCCGAGACCGGAATTAGTCGAGGATGCGGTTTTGTTACGATGCGTTCTTTTGCAGAAGCTAGAACAGCCGTCAACGCTCTAGATGGAATTGTGAGTCACACAATAGCCTTCACTTACCGTGTAGTTTCTTCATTACTTGCTCGCACATTTTTCTACAAATGAAATTGTTCTGTGGAGTAAACCATTTACATACCGCTCTCTTTACTGCCATGTTTCTCTTACAGGACCTGGATGGGCGTGACATGCTTGTAAAACTAGCGGCTCACGTCGTTTCCAATAGGAGAAATCCCACCCTGACCCATACGCCACCCATGAAGGACCATATCTTTGAAAGCCCGTACAAGATATATGTCGGCAACCTTGCATGGTCTCTTCAACCTCAACAGTTAAGAGAATACTTCACTCAGTGCGGAACTATTGTCAGTACAAGGCTGCTGTCAGATCGCAAAGGAGGGAAACACAGAGTCTATGGGTTCCTTTCGTTTTCTTCAACCGAAGAGGTTGAGGCTGCGTTAAAGCTTAACAACACGGTACAGTTTTTGAACTTCATTTTGCTACTTATTCCATCCTCCAGTAGTTTGATATTAAAATGGAAGTTGTACTTCACACTTGAATTTATTTCAAGAAACTAATTTCTGTTGGGATAATTTTGTGTAAGAAAAGCCTAAATAAGTAAAGTTTGTAACAGACAGTCTCTGCTTAACTAAGCTTACCGGTAGCTCCATGATATCTTAGCAACACATTTTCATATAATTTTGATGAGTTCTGCTATGTAGAGTTGTTTTGCTGTCATCCTTGATGATATCTCATCTATGTTCACGACTATGATATCTTATATCGACTCTCACTTTTGCAACAGAATTTTCAAGGACGGGATATTATTGTCAGAGAAGCTCATGTACAAACGCCAGATACGCAAGCTCAGAGAAGCTAAGCCCTGATTGTTAGACATGCAAGCCCCTGCGTTTTTGTCTAGCTTATTTGCATATTGAGTTCACTCAGGCACAGGCGGCACAACTAGCTAACATCTTTTTGTATTAGTTGGTAAGTAATTGAGCGTGATGTACCATCGCAAAATTTTCAAACACAATCATTGACATGAATCGCCTGACTGAGTCGAACCATATATTGACGATTCATTTTAGTCAGAAGCAAGCGACTGAATTTCCTTCTTTGCCCTATTGGTATCAGTCACAATATCTGTGTGCCTTCCACGAATGTATCACACGAGGACGTTGTCAAGGATGTGTGCATTCACTTGATGCCAAGTCCGTGAGGTCTTCTTCTTGGGAGAAAAGAGACAGAGAGGATATTGCTTTACTACCGTTTGCTCTACTGGTTTTCTAGGACAACTTTTGTTTGATTTCATGCTCTGGTTGAGCCTATGTTTCTTCACATCTTCAGTTCAATTTGGAGCTAAACATGTAAACTCCAGTTTTCAGTTTTTTCATGTGCTCTATTACGAGTGGAATCAGTCTGAACTACCCTCCTCTATGCTGCCTCAGTTGAGACAATCAATAGCATTCGAACACAGCAACATTGTTGCATTTGGGAAACGCTTTGGCACGCCTAGAGCATCTCCAGCCGCCTCCCGCCTCCCCAAAGCACCCACAGAGGTATTTGGGACTAGGACGCGCCGCGCGCTCCAAAGACTCTTTCCGTTCAGCACGGTCAAATACGGTGTTCAGCGCCATGGGACACGCCGAACACAACGAAAAGCGAGGCGAGGAGACGCGGGCCCGACGCGTCAGTGACACGGAAGTCTAAAACCCCGTCGCCTACCTCTGGTCAAGCGATATTAATGGCGCCCAGCTTTCCCAGGCGACGCAGTAACGCATCTCATAGTGCATGGCCGCGTGGCCATCCGCGTCGGCGTTTGTTGCGGCCAACGCCCCGCTGCCGCCTCGCCTGCCGTCGTTGTACAATAAAGAGCGCCCCCTTCCTTCCCCATTCCAATCTCGCCACACCGCCTTCCTCTCGCCGCACCTCCTTCCTCGGCGCCAATGTCGTCCTCCCGCAAGAACATCCTCGCGGCGAATGGCTTCGGCCGCGGCAACCTCATGGCGGCGGAGGCGTGGGCGCTGTACCGCGCGCGGTACCCTGTCCCGCCGGACATGCGCCTGCCAAGCATCGGCGGCTGGAGGATGGTCGTCAGCCGCCGCCATCGGCGGGAACCGAACTCTAGAGGGACGCGATTAGGACCCAGCGTGCTCGCCTCAGCGTCGAGGAGCGAGAAGATCCCACCTAGGCCCCCACTGGTAACGACGACTGGTGGGCAAACTTCTTCTAGGCGCAGCACGACGCCGAGATAACAACACCGACGGCCTCGTCGGCCGGAGGAACACTTGGAACAGGGAGGGGCGCCTCCGCTTCTGGGGCGTTCCCGGCCATAGCCTCCTGAACGTCGTTGACGGCATCCATAAAGGCGCCCCAAGGCTGGAGATGCCGCCTTCGCCGCTACCATCTCCTTCGTCTGCGACGCGCTGGCAGCTGAGGAGGACGTACTCTTCCTCCTCGAACTATTCTTTCTCGTTCCTCGCACTGCCCACGCCGTACAGCGTGCCGAAGCGCAAGGTGAAGGAAGAGCCGGAGTACGCGACGTCGCCCGTCATTCGGAGGCGCGGCGGCAGCAGCGTCAACATCCGTGAACCAGCGCGGCAACAGCATAGGCGCGCCGGTGGCGCCCTCCTCGTCCCGAAGCCGAAGGTGAAGGAGGAGCAGGACGACGAGGAAGCCGTGCAGTTGGCGGAGTACGAGTGGCACTAGCGGCTCATCGCCAGCAGCGACAACCCCGAGGACTGCCCAGGCTTGTGCGCGACATGCATGGCGTTGTTGAACGACAAGGATGCCTGGAGGGGCGACCTCGATGCGGCGATCGCCATGTCCATTCGCGACGCTGGGGTGCCGCTCGTCGACCTCACCAACGACGGCGAAGCTAGGCCAAGCGGCGCGGTGAAGGACGAGCCCATCGACGAGCCCAGCAAGCAGGACGTCGTCGTCGACGCAATTTCCACCAGTACTACGACCCCTCTGACCGCTGCAAGTAATTTCATCCAAATTCGTTCGAATCTATGTAATATATAGCAAGTTAAATTCAATTGTTTTCGATTAAATTTAAAAAATCTCAAATTCTATTTGGCGGACGCGGCTAGGGAGCAACGTCCCCTAAACACGGCACAAATGAAACGCATCCCCCAAACGCTAAATCCGGCGCTGTTTGGGGGTCGCGCCTGGAGATGCTCTTAATTTTACAATTCAGGACATTCCTGCAGAGTTTGCAAATATGTTTTGCGCCAGATAATGCAAATGAATCAATGAGAGAAATTGAGGGTGACTTTTGTTCCCTTATCTCCCAAGGTCACCATTAAAAAAAGTATAATAAACAAAATACAAGCATCCCATATCACCAACTCAACATGTGAACTATAAGAGCATCTCCAGCCGCGTCCCCCAAAGCAATTTGGGGCGCGCCGGACAAAAAATGTGTTCCAGCCGCGTCCCTCAAAGCCCATTTTTGTCCGGCGCGCCCCGATACGGTGTCCGGCGCCCCGAGCCCGTCCCCGTCCCACAGGGGACGCGCCGGACACAACGAAAAGCGAGGCGGGGAGTGGCGGGGCCGACCGGCCGTCAGCGGCACAATAAATTTTAACCTAACCGTCGCCTACCTCGCGACGGAAGTTATTGGCGCGCAGCGACGGTGCAGTTCCCGCAGCGACGGTGCAGTTCCCGCAGAGGCGCAGCGACACGTCCCATCGCGCCTAGCTCTGCGTGCTGGCGTTAATGAGCGCCACCGCTCCTCCGCCTCCCTCCGGCCTATAAAAGGGGCGCCTCTCATCGTCCCTCTCACACACAAACCCTAGCGCCTCTCTCCCAAACCCTAGCCGCCACCATCTCAACAAGACTCGATGCTATGTCTGGTAGAGGCGGAGGCCGACCTCGCAGCCGCGGCCGTGGTCGTGGTCGCGGCATAGCTGAACGCTCGCCGTCGCCTCCCGCGCCGTCGTCTTCATTGTCGGAGGACGTGGAGCCGGACGTGCTGTTCGAGTTCGTCCTCGTCCTCAAGGGCGACCCGCGCGGCATCCAGAGGCTGCCGGACTCCTTCGCCGAGTACGTCGGCGCCGTACGCCCGCGCACGATGCATCTGCGGGAGGCTTCGTGCGGCTACTACCGGTGGATCGTCGACGCGATCTACGACGCGCTTGGCAAGATGTACCTCAACATCGGCTGGGAGAAGTTCGCGCGCCACCACAGCCTCAATGCCGGCTTCATCCTCCTGTTCTCCTACTTCGGCAACAGGGACATGAGCGTCAAGGTCTTCGACGAGAGGCGCTGCCGCCGGGACTACCACAACGACAGGGACTACCACGGCGACAGCACCGACGAGGAGGACGACTGAGTGTTGTTTCTTCGCAGCGAATACGTGCACGGAGGTTTCTGCCTGTTCGCCTCATCGGTAGAACCAACAAGGGCACCATCCTCCCGCTAGATTTTCCAGTTTGGGTGACTGGGTGTGCCCTCGAGTGTTCTTTCTTAGCAGCGAACACAGGAAACCTTCGATGCACGGCCTAATTAGGTTTAGTTTATTTGCAATATTTTATATTTGTGTCCACCACGGTTCCAACTATGTATTAGTTTGTGGAAACCACGTACCCAATTATGTATTAGTTTGTGGAAATTGAAATAAAAATGCCAAAAAAAAGTATTTTAAATGTTTGAGGGAGGCGGCTGGGGAGCGACGTCCCCTAAAGGCGGCACGAACAAAACACGTCCACAAACACTCAATCCGGCGCGGTTTGAGGACCCAAACACTCAATCCGGCGCGGTTTGGGGACGCGGCTGGAGATGCTCTAACATGCACTCCCTCCTTCCTATAAAGGATGTCTTAACTTCATCAAAGATTAGATATGTTTGATGGGACAGAGGGAGTACAAGATTTCTTTCGTGTCTTCATGCATTAAAATTTGAACTAAATTTTATGTCAAGAAAATATGTATGTCATTAGAAAATATGTATGCCATTTGAATGTAACAAAACTTACGTATGTGAACCTGAGGGCAGCTATCACAATAAAAGCAAACAGCAACCGTGTATGGAGATCACACATTGTATGGTAACCGTCAATTATAACTGACAAAATCTGGATACATGACAACAGAGTCGTTTAACAGACAGAATTGCGAATCCAGAAAAGTTTTACGGGAACCTCCAGGTACATAGAAAAATTGCAGCTTCTAATTGGCTCCAAACTCATAAAGCATTACATAAGAATGGTTTCTAGAACAATCACGCTTTAAGCAGTTAAGAGCACACCAGATGCAGAGCTCCCTTAAGCCACCAGAGTGCTGGCGGTGGTAGACTCACTGCAGAGACAAAAAGAGTTTGTTAGCATACAATTATTACATAAAACTGTTGTGCAAGATAAATATAATTATCAACATGAATCAAAAATACTGGGATAAGTGAGGCCAATAAATTGAACTGTCTTCAGTGCGAGTGCAAGAACAGTGATTTTTACATAACAGACACAAATTCATGGTTTAGTTAGTACCATTGTCCTGAGCTACCAAAACCTAGTTTGGTATACTAAAATGCACCCTCCAATGGAGGAACTTGCTAGGTACCATCAGATAACCAAAGGTTTATGAGTTTTTCCAACTCGCTGATCTTTGCTATGGTATACATTCGTACTAAGCTAAATTCTTATACATTTAGATGCAACTACGCTTTACAAAATTGCTTCAGGAAGGCATAGTTGAACCAACGGAAGTGGGAGAGATCGAGTTAAAAATGCACAAGCCAGTCTGGAGATCTTTTGCACCTCTCAAATGCAAAATTTTCAGCTGGCTCGCTCTAAGACGCCGTCTCTGGACCTCGGATAGAACTATAGAAGACAAAGACATGGGTTGCAGGAGCGCAGAGGCATGCTTCTCATGATTGCAGGAGAAAGATACTGTTGATCATGTCTTGATGCAATGTCCCTGTGCTAGACAGGTGTGGTTTAGCTGTCTGATTGCGGCCAGGCTAAACATTGTATATCCGCGAAGAGATAGCACCTTGGAGGCTTGGTGGGATGCAGCTTGTGAGCGGGTGCACAAGAGGGACAGAAGAGGTTTTGACACCCTAATCATCCTCACGGCATTGTCCCTGTGGAAGCAAAGAAACGCTAGAGCTTTTGGTAACATCGCAGCAATGTAACACTTCACAACTTATTGGGCATATCAAGGAGTTCACCCTGTGGAAACTAGCTAGAGTAGGAGGGAGTCCAATAGTGTTGTGAGAGTAGGCTTTTGATTGAGTGTAGAGTTGCAGGCTCTGCTGTTCATAGCAGTGTGTCGATTCTGTTGATATCCTTCTATAAAGATTTGGTAGGCCTCAGAAAAAAAATCAACAGAATAAATCGCCACTGAGATAACAACTATATGAATGAAGACGCACTTAAACAAGATAAACACAATTGCTATAAGGTTGCAATTTGGGAAAATGTCATGTCCGTATTACCCACGAAGTGGGATAGGGAGTTAGGGACAGACATGGGTCGGTATCAGAGCCAGTTGACTTCTCAAAACTGTAGCCTTTTCAGTTGACTTCTCAAAACTGTAGCCTTCTCGGTTGTGTGGATCCTACCACTAATTATGAAAGCTCATAAAATCGACTTCCTATTTCCTATCCAGATATACAAGGAAGCTACATTGTCACACTAACCCATATAAGTTATCTAATAGCACTCAAAATGCATAATGTATAATAGAAATTTAGAATCCTGTCTACTGTGGTTCTATCACTACATAACATCAAACTTTACAAATCAATTTGTTTCTGCATCTTGTATTTATGATTCTGGGGTGCAGCACAAGGAAACACCGGTGTCCAGCATATAGCAAAGAATGTGCAACTAATGCCACATTAGTAGCACAAGAACCACAAATATGACTAACTAGCTTAGGGACTCATTTCTCTGCAAAATTCCTATGTCCAAGAACAACCATCAGAATAGCATCTAATACAGTCTCAAACAGCACACATTTATGAGACATTGCATTTAAGCAGCAGCAGCAGCATCCAAAATACTAAACACATACTACTACTTAACAAACTACAGTTAGCACACATTTCTAAGTCATCGTATTTAAGCAGCAGCATCCAAAATACCAAACACATACTGCTAGTCAACAAGCTACGTGTAGCACACATTCTACAGCTCATATGTAGCAATTGGACATTTATTCACAGTACAGATTAATTGCCAACTAAACTGACTAATCCAGCATTCTTCACCAAAGCTATATCAAAAGGATTGCTCGCACTGGAGGAGAGTGACTTACTACTTCCAGGTGGGTGGGAGCTTCTTGGTGCGCTTGTAGTAGCGGGCGAGGCGGTGGATCCTGCTCTCCACAAGGATGAGCCTGAACTTGGAGTCCTTGTCCTTCCTGTTCCTCTCCAGATGCTTCCTTATCGCCACTGCCTTCTTGATCAGGAAGTAGAGGTCCTCCGGGATCTCTGGCGCCAGACCTGCACACGAACACCGGCACAATCAATCCACTCACCAACAAACAGAGCAATCCCGGAAAGAGGAGGGAGATCAAATCTACTCTCACCATGGGCCTTGAGGATGCGGAGGATCTTGCTCCCGGTGACGCTCTTGACGAGCGGAATACCATGCTGGTCACGGAGCAGGACGCCGATCTGCGACGGCTTCTGGCCCTTCTTCGCGGCCTTGGTGATCAATTCGTTCACCTGCGGAAGAGCCAGACGCACGCACGCATCAGCCAACCATATCACGTAGAATCGAGAGGGGGAGAGAAGGCGAGGGTCCGTACATCGGCGACGGGAGTCTTGACCCAGCTGTGCGGAGTCCTCTTGTACGGCAGCGCCGACGACGAGATGCCCTTCCTGCGTCACAGAGACGGGGAGCCGCCATTAGACTAGAAAGATCACCGGATTGCGGTACAGTTACGGCGATGAGGCTTTACCCGCGGCTGTGCATGCGCCCCATGGTTGCTGCTCGGGAGTGGCGGCGGCGGGCGGCGGCGGCGGCGGCGGGAAGGGCGAGAGAGGCGCGAGTGGTGGTAGGAGTCTGGTTAGGGTTTTGGGGTTCCACTTATTTGAGGACTTTTTTATATTTGGGTCCTTTAGGTAATGTCTTTTTAGATCCATGATCACGTTGCATTTTTAGGGGCATGATCACGTTTCAGTGCAACTGTTGAACTGGGCTGCACTGGGCTTTTGAAAACCTGAAGTTAAAAAGCCCACATTTCGTTTCTTTTTTTTCAGAAATAGTAGCAAGAGTTTCTCAAAAAAAAAAAAAGTAGCAAGTTGAAATTATTTTCAAAGAGAAACTTCCATTTATTCCTGATATTTTGGAACACAGGTAATACTAACCTCATGTTGCCTCTCTAAGAAAATATAGTCTTGTCATCTCCACTTTCACATCCACCCTACATCGATTCCCCCTCTTTCGGCCAGCCTCATCGGCATTAGGAAGGGATGGGGAGCCAGACCTATGAGTAGTGGGTGTGTAGTGTTTTTAGTAAAATTAGGTTAGAGTTTGGGTAGGCCTATTTTGCTTGGCCTCCGTGTCAGCGAAGATGCCATCGTTTATAATAAGTGATCATCGGCCCCTTTATTCGACGACAAGATCTCCTTCCGATGCCAATGTTGGTTTTGGAAGATTAACTTTCTCTAGGTATGGTCCTTCAAATCTTGCTTCACCAAATTAATTTTGGAGTTGTTCTCGTGGTTGCAGCAAGGAGGATAGTCCTCGTGATCGCCTGGGGCGCACATTTTGCTAGCTGATATTGCATGTACTCTCTCCCATTCAGTACCTCTTTTATATCTACCCCTTGTACCTCTGTTATTAAACCTCTGCCGGCTTTCGAGCCTTTTTCGAATGAAAAGATTCAGGTGAGAACCCCCCTTGCAATATTTGTTTCCGTTGCTACGTCCTCATCAATGATGATTCTACTCTCAACTTTCTAGCCATGTTAATTTTGGTTCTTTTCCTAAAAGATACAGGTGTTAGTATTGTTGCCAATGTTGGTTGACACTACAAGAAATGAGTTAATTTGCGACCATTTTTTAGCAACCGTGGGTGAAACAAATATTATTAAGGAACAACATTGGCCCGAGCATAAATTTGTTGAGGATGTGCGCAAACTCAAGATGCATGTTGTACTGTTTCCAAAGTTCCGTCATTAATTAACAAATGCGCTACATGATTGTCAAAACAAATGATACATGTCTGTCAAGAAAAAAGAAAAGAGAGCTACATGTGCTGCAATTAGGAATAACTGGTCCGGAGGCCAGACCAAAACGACCAGGTTGTGAGATCCAAATAATGAGAAGTTGAAGGAACATTTGGGGTCCTTCTCCAATAACCAACTTTTCGTGTCCACAGACATCGCTGCACTTTGTTTGAGCATGTCAGTCTCAAAGATGACCTCAACTGGAAGTTGCTTCACTAAAACTGTGGCGTCCCGTGTGTTCGCTCTGAGCTGGAGGGCCTCGCTTCCTCACCCACCAAGTAAACTACTCCAGCCAGCTGGACACAAACAAGCAACGTACTTCAGTCCACAACTTTCATTTCTTCCAAGTATAACCACATTGCAACTAATGTAATCCAAATGGTTGTAGATAATTAGTAAATTACTGATTATTAGTTTATCATCACATAACTACAAGAACACTGAATTAGAAACATACATACGAATTCTGAATTCACAATAAATCATGGACCTTGGCTAGAAACAGGTTCCTGGCAGGTTTTGGTTATTTCCAGGCGTTTTTTCTGTTCCATTAAGTGAAATATACCTATGCCCATACGGAGATACTGTTCATCAATTTGAATTCAGACTTTTGATGTTAAATATACCTATGCCCAAATGGAGATACGCGTTTGCTCAGCTCCCTTCCTCCCTTTTTTTAGACAGAAGGCACTACATGCCCGTCTTCAAATTAATAAAACCCCACAGCTGAAACTGTAACAAGGTTATGCTAGGATTACCATCTTAGGATACGGACTGAGCCCCAAGAGCCAAACCAACAAACACAGTTTACACACACCAAGGGAACACAAAAGGCACAGGGGCCAGGGAAACTACGAAGTTCAGGTCTTGGGCAGATGGCGACGGCGGCGAGGTGTTGGAGAAGAGTTTCTCAAGCAGCGGCACAACTTTAGGCTTTAGCAGGTGCGCCAATGCTGCAAAAGGATCAGAGTTTTGAAGACACAATAACATGACGTGGTAATTTAGACTCAATAGTGTACTTATTGCGAATAAGCCACAAAGCCCAACACTGCGCGGCAAAGAAGATCCAGAGAAAACATCGCATGTTGCCCCTGAACTCATGGAGAATGGCGACCAACTCCAAAAAATTAGAGGGGTTCCATAAAACACCTAACATGGAGACACTCCACTCCACATAAACTGGGCTATGGACAGCATTCATGCTAGCTGCACGGAGCACAGTTTGCATCCAAGGGCCCCTGCATTATGAATCTAATCATTAGATGGTAGGCGTCCATTCGCCAATTGCCAAGTAAACATCTTGATCTTAAGGGGAATGGAAGCCTTCCATATATCCTCTGAATGCGCCACCACAACACCTTGGCAGAGCTTTCAATACATGGAGTGGGTGGAGAACTGACCTGGGGGCTCCAAGGCCCATGACAAACTGCCATGAGTCTCCGAGGCTCCAACACCTCGGTCTCAGTGACCAACTGATGCCATTGTTCAAGTTCTGCATGACCAAAGTTTCTAAGAAAGGAAATACACCACCCCTCGCTGGTGTACGCCTGGCTTATCAGATTAGTAGCAAACAGTTACCACGATAACTGTACATGATTATCGGATAACTTTTTACAAGTTTTTAGTCATTGCAATGATATGTACAGCTAGAGAGAGGGTGTACAAGTGTGTCCGAGACCTAAGAGATGGTATTATTTCACACAAAGTAATATCATCTAGCCGTGCATTGGTGCATAATGTACCTACCGATCAAGTTATTATAATATGGTAGCTAAGTATTTTACACCGACGAAAAAAAAGAAGTTGTTGAAACATGTCAACATGGGATCTAGTTTTGAAGATCTCGCCACGACTAAGCCAACGGTGAAAACGGATCATCAATCTGGTCAGCGGTTTGAGAGATTAAAAAAAGATTCTATGATAGTTAATGACATATTGAGATACTGAGGCAAGTCATGTAAAATAGATATATATTACTAGGCTGAAATTTGAAACCATTGGTACATTGTATACTTTACTTGACTTACCTCAGCATCTCAATACGGCGTTAACTTGTGGGCTTTTGAAATTTGCCGTGCACCCATACACGTCGCATGTTCTTCCCATTCTTTCTGTTCACTGATCTCACACAGCAGTATTCGAGCTCCAACTGCACAGAGATAAGAAAATATTTGTGAGTGTTTCGTAATTTGTAGAATCCTAGTGAAGAATGAATGAAGCAAACCACCTAGGAAAATAAAGTGAAAGCATTAGATTAAGCATGACAATTTACAAGCCTGGCGATGAATTTTAGGAGCGGAACTAACAATGGAAGATTGGTACGATGCAAAGTACTACCCCCCTTCCAAATTATAAGACATTTTTGGCAGGCTCTTATAATTTGCAACAAAGGTACTCCCTCCGTCCTAGTTCTCAAGACACAATCCCAAAAACTATTTGCCCCATAAACCCCCACCTCCTAGGCATAATTCTATTTAATGTGGGAGTAATAGCACTTGGGAACTCGATCGATTTTTCTGCATGCACCGTGTAGAAACAGCCATGGACGTTTCAGTTTTTTGCATGTAGAAACTGGCCATGCACTTGGTGTGAAATCGTTTCAGCTTTTTGCATGTACAAACTGGTTGGGTCCTCTTCCTTAGAGTATAAAACTTCAGCCATTGCCTCCTCTTCCCACAACTTCAGCCATTGCCTCCTCTTCCCACAACAGCCATGGACGTGGAGGCGAACCATGAAGGCACCATGGAGGTGGAGCAGCAAGGTGAGGTGGAAGAGGCCCATGGCGAGGTGGAGGAGGTCCATGGCGAGGTGGAAGAGATCCATGGCGTAGTGGAGGAGGTCCATGGCGAAGTGGAAAACTCGAGGAGGATTTCCAGATGGTTCCTGCAACCATCCAAGGCCTTTTTGAGAAAGTTGATCGTCTATTTGCCGGGCAAGACAAGATCTCTACCAGGTTTAATTACATCCGCAACACTAACCTAGCGATGCTACCCAAGGCTATGGTGCAATCTTCATGTAAGGGATGCATATTCCCTGCAATGTACCGAAGGTGTGGTGTGCGTGCTGAGGCCTCGATATTTCTTTGTCTTTCTTGCAGTCTGCCAGTGCCAAAAGACTTTCCTTGTGAGTCGTGCGGAAATCCGCTTGTGTGTGATGATTATTGGTGCAAGGACTGTGCAACGACGGTTGGAATTGGTGAAGATGGTGTATGCGATCGGTGTGGTCGCAACACCTCTACCATTGCCGAAGATGACAGTGTGTTTGTGCTTGACACCGAGATGAACTAGCCTTCATGTTGAGGATGAAATAGCCTTCATGTTTCTATGGATCTTGATTTTGGATGCAAATTATGGAATGTAATAAAAATATCAGTGGATTAGTAGAGTTTATTTGCATTTTAAGATAATTTGTTTTGTTTTTCTCAAAATGCAAAACCAAAGGTGATGCGATTAATAGATCAAAAACAGCCCGAATATTAAATTGAAAACTAGAAGTCCAACTATTACAGTGATCAACTAAAACATTCATTCCTCCTAAGGTGAGTTCAAATACTCTATCGCAGCATCAACATAATCCTTGTCAACCGTCAAACGAACCGGAAGGAGACCAAACCTCTCAAGTGTTTTTTTTCTTCAAATGAGGTGGATCATAGTGTTGCGACCCCTTGTGCTTAATAATCTCCCTCATGCAAGCTTGATGACTTAACCAGATTCTATTAAGCTTACGATGTGGATACTAAGCAAAGTTTCATTAACCTGTGGTCTGTGGAAAAAATGAAAAAATGAAGGGTTTAGCTCGTTGTGGGAAAAAATTAAGAAGTTGTATAACCAAAACTGCAAAATGAAGGAGTGGTACCTTCTGAACAATCTCTAGGAAGGGTCTTGGGCATTTTCCTATGGAACATAGATTGAATGGAGGCAAACCACCCAAGATCAAGTATGTTGCAGTCTGGTGGTTGATTTACAATTCTAATATCCCAACCCCCCTTGCCGCTTCCATTGCAAAAATGGGATCGTTTGCTAAAACGTGAGTTATTGCATTGTCCTGCTGAATGTATATGGTATTCCATATATCACTCTCAGGCCATTTCTCATTTATATAATGTACTCCCTACTTTTGTTCTTGTCCACCGAAGTTGAAGGCTTCATCTCCCATTCTCCTCTTAATCTACATTGAAACAAAGAAATCATGTTACTTTACCTAACAAACGAAATGTACATTGATATAGTTCATGTTTACAAGATGTACATGTTAGCACTCCTCTTCTTAGCTTGCACCCAATCAACAAATGCCCACACACCTATCTTGCCATCAAACACACAATTTCCTTGAGCATCATACCTTGGCCTTGCCATTGCCGATAAGAACGTGATATGCTGGATGTGGTTTTTATGTTTGCGTTCTTTTTGGTGCTTCCTCTCTATGACTCAAATACATATTCCGTGTCTTCCTTGTGCAGTAGAAGATCTTCTCATCCAAATGAACCTTATTAAAACTAGCTTTAAAAGTGGGATTGTCCTCCAATGAACTTGGCTCCAAATTCTCAAGGCAATACTTCACACGTGCCTTCTTGTTGGCTTCTGTTAGTGCAGGTTTCAGGGCTCCAAATTCTCAAGGCAATACTTCACACGTGCCTTCTTGTTGGCTTCTGTTAGTGCAGGTTTCAGTCAACTGAAACCTGCACTAACAGAAGCCAACAAGAAGGCACGTGTGAAGTATTGCCTTGAGAATTTGGAGCCAAGTTCATTGGAGGACAATCCCACTTTTAAAGCTAGTTTTAATAAGGTTCATTTGGATGAGAAGATCTTCTACTGCACAAGGAAGACACGGAATATGTATTTGAGTCATAGAGAGGAAGCACCAAAAAGAACGCAAACATAAAAACCACATCCAGCATATCACGTTCTTATCGGCAATGGCAAGGCCAAGGTATGATGCTCAAGGAAATTGTGTGTTTGATGGCAAGATAGGTGTGTGGGCATTTGTTGATTGGGTGCAAGCTAAGAAGAGGAGTGCTAACAGGTACATCTTGTAAACATGAACTATATCAATGTACATTTCGTTTGTTAGGTAAAGTAACATGATTTCTTTGTTTCAATGTAGATTAAGAGGAGAATGGGAGATGAAGCCTTCAACTTCGGTGGACAGGAACAAAAGTAGGGAGAACATTATATAAAGGAGAAATGGCCTGAGAGTGATATATGGAATACCATATACATTCAGCAGGACAATGCAATAACTCACGTTTTAGCAAACGATCCCATTTTTGCAATGGAAGCGGCAAGGGGGGTTGGGATATTAGAATTGTAAATCAACCACCAAACTCACCAGACTGCAACATACTTGATCTTGGGTGGTTTGCCTCCATTCAATCTATGTTCCATAGGAAAATGCCCAAGACCCTTCCTGAGATTGTTCAGAAGGTACCACTCCTTCATTTTGCAGTTTTGGTTATGCAACTTCTTAATTTTTTCCCACAACGAGCTAAACCCTTCATTTTTTCATTTTTTCCACAGGTTAATGAAACTTTGCTTAGTATCCACATCGTAAGCTTAATAGAATCTGGTTAAGTCATCAAGTTTGCATAAGGCAGATTATTAAGCACAAGGGGTCGCAACACTATGATCCACCTCACTTGAAGAAAAAAACACGGCTAGGTCTCCTTCCGGTTCGTTTGACGGTTGACAAGGATTATGTTGATGGTGCGATAGAGTATTTAAACTCACCTTAGGAGGAATGAATGTTTTAGTTGATCACTGTAATAGTTGGACTTCTAGTTTTCAATGTAATATTTGGACTATTTTTGATCTATTAATCGCATCACCTTTGGTTTTTGCATTTTGAGAAAAACAAAACAAATTATCTTAAAATGCAAATAAACTCCACTGGTCCACTGCAACAGATATTTTTATTACATTCCATAATTTGCATCCAAAATCAAGATCCATAGGAACATGATGGCTATTTCATCCTCAACATGAAGGTTAGTTCACCTCGGTGTCAAGCACAAACACACTGTCATCTTCGGCAATGGTAGAGGTGTTGCGACCACAACGATCGCATACACCATCTTCACCAATTCCAACCGTCGTTGCACAGTCCTTGCACCAATAATTATCACACACAAGCGGATTTCCGCACAGCTCACAAGGAACCAAGTCCTTTGGCACCTGCAGACTGCAAGCAAGACAAAGAAATATCGAGGCCTCACCACGCACACCACACCTTCGGCACATTGCAGGGAATATGCATCTCTTACGTGAAGATTGCACCATAGCTTTGGGTAGCATCGCCAGGTTACTGATGCGGATGTACTTAAACCTGGCCGAGATATTGTCTTGCCCAACAAATAGACGATCAACTTTCTCAAAAAGGCCTTGGATGGTTGCATGAACCTTCTGGAAATCCTCCTCGAGTTCTTCCACCTCGCCATGGACCTCCTCCACCTCGCCATGGACGCCCTCCACCTCGCCATGGACGCCCACCTCGCCATGGACCTCTTCCACCTCGCCATGGACCTCCTCCACCTCGCCATGTACCTCCTCCACCTCGCCATGGACCTCCTCCACTACGTCACGGACGCCCTCCACCTCGCCATGGGCCTCTTCCACCTCGCCTTGCTGCTCCATCTCCATGACAACTTGTTGCTCCACCTCCATGGTGCCTTCCTGCTTCGCCTCCACGTCCATGGCTGTTGTGGGAAGAGGAGGCAATGGCTGAAGTTTTATACTCTAAGGAAGAGGACCCGGCCAGTTTGTACATGCAAAAAACTGAAATGATTTCACACCAAGTGCATGGCCAGTTTCTACATGCAAAAGACTGAAACGTCCATGGCTGTTTCTACACGGTGCATGCAGAAAAATTGATCGAGTTCCCAAGTGCTATTACTCCCACATTAAATAGAATTATGCCTAGGAGGTGGGGGTTTATGGGACAAATAGTTTTTGGGATTGTTCCTTGAGAACTAGGACGGAGGGAGTAATTATTTTGGCAATTAATGGCAGTAATTATAGACGGTTTTTACGTGAGAAAACTCGACCCAATATGCTAGTACCTTGGGCCAAGATATTCAAAAATTGTGACTTGGGTACTAGGACGGAGGGAGTAGTAATTTACTATAAATCTAAATTAATGATAATTAAAACATAAAGAGTAACTTTAATGTATAATTATTCTGCTTAACTACAATCTACACAAAACAAACTCTCAAGGAACATATATAGCAATCAAGACAAATAGCGAGTAACTAAAAACGGATATCTAGAAGCAAGGATTATGAGTTGAGCGACAAGTCTTGAAGCCACTACTTGCATGTCGACTCGGCTGACCGACTCGACTCATGGGTACAGTCCAGCGCGGTCAATCGAGTAGTCGACAACTACTCGTGAAGTTTGAATCGAGCGACCAGTGGAGTTCCCACCAGTGGGCTCAGCCCATGAAGTGGGTCCATAGCTTCAGACCAAGCCCTCTCCAGGCTCCACAGCAAGCTGCCGCTACCGGTGGCCACGCTGCTCTGGTCCTCCACCTGGTTCCACTCCTCCCACCGATTATTCTTCTCCGATGCTCTGTTCCTACCTCAGCTGTGCTCCTCAACCAGTTGTAGCAAACCATCAATATGTTCCTCCGCCGGCTGCAGCAGACCACCAAGTCTGCTCCTCTGCCAGATATTGATAACAAATTGCTGCTGCTCCACAAGCGCTGCAAGAATTAAGATGTACCTTCCTGGGCAGTGGCCTATCTCAGATTTCTCTCCACTCCACATGCCTCCAAATTTTAATGTAGTATACTAGTATCAGTAATTAAGTACTGTGTTATTTTCTAGTAGCTACAGGACTACATGCTGACTAGTACTAGTCACAACTAGTCTCTGAGTCGGTACCCTAGGGACCATATTTAGTACCTAACAACAGATATCTAGAAGACTCTAAGAAAACCGAATGCGACAATTCTATAAGATAAAACTAATATATGAGATGAACTTAGAAACTGGATATGGGCCTCCTGACATGCCAGAAGCAGCTGCTACTGACTCATAGTGCGCTACTGTTCAATGTAATCTGCCATATCAACCCATTGAGATTTTAGAGTTACCTCCAGTAGTCCAGCAGCATCAAAGAGTTCTCTCACAGTGTCCAACGAGAAGTAGTACGAGAAGGTACCATCAGCACGAATATATTCCCGAAACCCCACTCTTTGGTGAGGCAAAAATCGAAGCATCGTCATGTCATAGATGCCTAATATGAAACGAGGAGAGTTGTCAGCAAGCGATTACTTATAAATTAGACGAAATATTAACATGTCTGAAATGTTACCGTAATCCCTGAATAGAACAAGGCCACCTGGTTTCAGAACAGAAACACACCGCCGTAGAGTAGCTAACATTATGTCATATGGTATGGCTGACAACGTAAATATCTGCCAATCAAAAAAGGAAAGCATACTGACTAGGTATGTAAGCACTAACAGGGAAGGCTTGATTGTCGCTATAAATACATCTACAACCAAAAAAAAATACCACAAATTTTGAAAATACAAATGCAGTCACACCATGATGTCAAACTTAAAAGTACCAGTGGACTGAATTTCAAATGACTATGCGGATGTTCTGACCAAAAGGAGGGAGAATGATAGATAGCATAGCAAAATTCACTAACCATAGTAATAACATCTATGCCGTGAATACAACACTGATTTTCCTTCAGCACAATTGGTTGTTCATTCCTTATATTATGATGACCTGAATCTGGAAGAAACGGCATATGATTGAATTCAACATTAGGTGAAACCAAAATTTCATAAAAGATTTTTTTTTCGAGAACACGCAGGAGCTCTGCACGTCATTGTATTAAGCTTAAGTTAACAGAAGAATATACAAAACAAACCAAGTACCTAGTGAGAGGTCAACAGCCTTTGCACCTAAACTTTGACACCAATTACAGAACAGCCAATCTGGAAATGCTTCTTTAGAAACATCCAGTAAAAAAGGGTGGAACCTATCCTTGGCATCAACCCCTTGTGTATTGAACACAATCTCATTTGCTTTCTGTAGAGTATCTTCACTACAATCACAAGCATAGACAGTGATGCTTGGACTACATCTGCGGAAATAGCCATGTCGTCATCATTAGTAATAGAGTTCCTTGTGAGTTCAGTATCACGGTGCTAGGCTGCAGAACAAGGAGCCAGAGCTATGAAAAGGCCATGTGAGCAGTTAAGCTACGATGTAGACTGAATGCATAGCCCATTGGATAGGCAGTGATTACTTGGATATATAAGCTAAGGATGGTTTGTTGTATTGGACTGAACCAATTAAGAGTATCGCAATCTAATCCGCAATCCCTCCTTTCCCTCTCCAAACTACTCTAATTTTCCCAAAGCTCCACTTTGATCTCCCCCGCTTCCCAAGGTCATCCCTACCTATGGTTATGAGTGCTCATATTCAAAGCTAGCTGCGGTCCTGCCGCCATAAGCCTACTGCAACATGATACAATCAAACTCTTGCACTGAGAGACCCTATTACTAATAAATTAACTTACTGAAATGAAATGAAAATTTGGAGAACATTACCGTAGAATTGATACAACGGTGCTTCCATTCCCACACCCCACCTCTAGAACCTTTGCACATTCTTTGCTCTTAAGTAGTTCAGGAAATTCCTTCAGCAGATATCTCCTTTCCTAACAAAGTAAACGAGATCTTAATTGTCTTGCAACAACTTCTAATGGTATGAATTCTTCATTTCTTCTTACTCAAAGTCCTACAACATTGGTTGATTTGGTTCGAAGGCATCTTCGCGTAATAATCAGCGAGGCAAACGATATTCACTTAATTCGATTCTACCAAAGAACAAAAGCAGCAAACCAAGAGAATGTACCAAGGAAAAAGGAGATTGTCTAACAGATAGGATGCAAGATCACATCCCTAGTCAGAAACATATTGGAATAATTGTAAGTTCGGTCTGCTGTCGATAACAACACTAAAGTACCTTCTTGATGCATACTAACAAAATGCAGCAGAATAGTTTAACGAGGTCTCTAATGTCCATATGATATGCCGACATCACACATATTTACCTACTTCATGCCCACATCACACATAAGTTAAATAAATAAGAAGGTATGTCGACGAAAAGGGGTAAGGAGAGAGAGGGAGGGAGAGAGAGAGAGGGGGGGGGGGGGGGGGGGAGAACCTTGAAGAACTTGCCGGAGGCGTGGCGACGGTGGAAGCTTTTCCAGGCCTCCGACGGCGGTGCTGGCGGCGAGTCGGTGGTCGTGGTCGTGGGGAAAGGGCACAGGTGATAGGAGAAAGAAGGGTTAGCTTCCACATCCGCCCGGAGGTCCTCCCAGTCGAAGTCGTGGCAGTGGTACTCCGCCTCCACCTCGTGCTTGGTGCTCTCCCGTTCTCCACCCCCGTCCATGGCAGCCGCCAGCCGCCGTCTTCCTTTTGCTCCTACGGTCCTACCTTGTCACGACCTCTACCCAAGCCCGTGACGCACGACAGCCGATGGAGGCCCAAGCTCAGACGAGGCTACACTGGCTGTTGTCCGAAAAGATTATCTAACAGACCGCCCATGGTGGCCCAAGCCCAAGGTGAGGCCGGCCAAGTGACGTTTTCTGTCCGTCGCCGTTGAAAATGTGGTCCAACGCCTCTTATATTTGAATCTGCACCGTAGAGGTGTTCGTTTTGAAGTAAACCTAGCTCAAATTTATGTCGGATTTACGATAGCGTGGACAGGCCGCTAGTCCGCGGCGAGGCGTTACTTGTATGCCTCTGGGCTTCCGGCTAGGCAGACAAGCAAAGGCTCCCTCTTCCCCCACCCCCGACGCGCCCCTCCATCACTGCCCTCGCCGCCTCTGCCTTGATCGCTGATTTGGCCACCAATTTCGCCCGCTCGGAGGGCCACCCTTGTCAGCCACCCTTTTCAAAGTAGGCGGATGACCATCCAACGATGTAGAGCACTACGCCTAGCTCGCGCGCCCCCCTCTGCAGGGGCGAAGCTCCTCTTTGGGCATGGTATGGCAGCTGCCCTACCTTGATTTTCGGCAAAAAATCGCATATATGTATGCATTTCTGAAGATATAATCAGTTTTGTATAAATTATGTACGTTTATGAAGGAAAAAACAAAAGAGAAAAAGAAACTAGGCCGTAGGGGGAGAAGCCGAACTGGGCTGCTGCCTAGCCGGGCCGGGCATCGTGGCCAGGAAAACAACCTGCCCCACTGTACGAGTCCTCGTCGATCGATCTGATCGTGACTCGTCAGTTGTGCCAACGCTGTTCGTCTTCCCACACGATGGGAGTACGGGCTCCGGACTTGTAGTTTTATTGCGCCGCCGGCGGGCCGTCCGACGCCCTGCCCTAGCTGCTTAATTTCTCCCAAGTCCTGACTGCATCCCTCCGACTCTGGCCCCGATGCAGATCAGACACCGCCGGCAGCTAGCCATCTAGAGCTCTGCCTCTATGTTTATCGCTGTGATATTGTGGTCGAGGTTCGAGAAGAGCTAAGATGAACGGAAGGGGAAGAACATTGCAGCTAGGGGGAGGAACAAAAAAAAATTGCACCAATTTTACGTTCTAAAGTACGCCCGACCTCAAATTTTTTCCGTCCTTCGCCACTGCCCCTCTGGTCTGTGCTACCCGCAACTTGTTCGACCGAACTCCTAGCCGGTTGTCAAGGTGACTTTGGCTCGCTGACCACTCTTTTTCATTACCCATAGATGCTCGTTGGTCCTCATTTTTGGTCTACCGTTTGTAGATCATGGCCGACAACTCAGACGAGTATTTCTACAAAAATGGCATCAACACATCCTCCGACGAGTCCGGCAACGACTCTGAGATCATCATGGCCATGGCCTTTCTCCTCCAAGATCAGGAGCAACGCTTGCCGAAGTACAGGGGCTCGGTGAAGGGTCGGCTCCCGGTGGCTGAGCACGGCCGAGAGGAGGGCCATGCTCAACTATGGAGGGACTACTTTCAATGGACCAACCCCATTTACAAGACAACATGCTTTCATCGACGTTTTTTGATATCATGGGATCTGTTTCTGAAGATCATGCACAGCGTGAGGTGCTACAATGACTACTTAAATTTGAAAGCGAATGCTACATGTAAACTTGGCTTCACTTCTTACCAGAAATGCATTGCGGCCATTAGGATGCTAGCGTATGGAGTTGTTGGTGACCTAGTGGCCGGGTACATCCGCATGAGCGAGTCAGGTTTCCTAGAGGAATCGTACGGGTTATGCAGGGTTGTGGTTGAGGTCTTCGCATAAGTGTACAGTGTACTTGAGGCAACAAAATGTTGCTAACATTGCCAGGCTATTGTCAATCAACGCAGTAAGAGGGTTTTCTGGTATGCTTGGAAGCATAGATTGCATGCACTAGGAATGGAAAAACTGCCCATTTGGGTGGCAAGATCAGTACCATGGCCACATGGAAGGGTGCACAATTATACTTGAGGCGGTTGCGTCTCAAGATCTTTGGATTTAGCACTCATTCTTTACCATGGTAGGCTCAAACAACTACATTAGTGTGCTTCAACAATCTCTGATGCTGACAGGTCTTGCTGAGGTCATGCTCCATCGGTCCAGTTGAAATACCGCCTAGAGGGGGGTGAACAGGCGGTTTAAAATTTCACGAATATAACTTAACAAATACGGAATAAACTAGCGTTTAATTTGTCAAGCACAAAACATATATAACTAAGGTTCACCTATGTGCACCAACAACTTATGCTAAGCAAGATAAGCAACTATGTGATAGCAAGATATATAATTTCAAGCACGAAGGTTATCACAAAGTAAAGTGCATAAGTAAATAGCTCGGATATAGGAATAGCCGAGGTGACGCGGAGACGACGATGTATCTCGAAGTTCACACTCTTGCGAGTGCTAATCTCCGTTGGAGCGGTGTGGAGGACTAAGCACTCCAAACGCCACGAAAGCCTCACCGTATTCTCCTCGGCCCTTCCCACCAAAGGGGAAGACCTCGATCCACTGTGAACCTTAAGGGTTGTCACCGAACCCGCACAAAGCTTAGGGCTATCTCCACAACTTAATTGGAGGCTCCCAATAAATCTCCACAAAGGCCTTGCCCTTGAAAAATCTCCACACCTTAATTGAAGTTCCCAAGAACACCACAAAGACCACTAGATCGTCTAGGGTAAAGACCCAAGAGGAACAAGCTCCTGAAGTAATATACTAACGAACTTTCACCTCCACGTATCACACGGAGAATTCAAACCGATGCACCAAATGCAATGGTAAGAACACCACAAAGATGCCCAAATACTTCACTCTCAAAATCCAACAAAGCTACTAAAGCTATTGAGAGAATAAGAGAGGGGGAACAAAGAAGAGAACACCAAGTTCTCCAAGATCTAGATCCAAATGGATTCTCTCACAATAGGGAATGTTGATTGGTGGAAGTGTAGATCTAGATCTTCTCTATATTTTCTCTCAAATAGATGCAAGATTCATTGGAGGGAGAGGGAGATAGCAAGCTCAAAGAAGCTCAACAATACGGACAAAAAAGTGCTCAAACGGATAGGAAACTTTGGGGAAGAAGACCTCCTTAAATATGGCAAGAGAAATTTGCCCATTATGCACAGAACTCATCAAAACCAGAACTTCCGGTCATCTAGAGCGGTACTACCGCCCCCGATAGTACCGGCCAATTTCCGGGTGAAGTAGGGCGCCCCCGGGAAGCTCGCATTATACTTTTTGCGTGCAAAAACAGCATTTACGGAATTTCACTGGAAGTAGTGCGGAAGTACCGGCCACCAGAACTTCCGGACAACTTCCGGCCAAAAAAATGATTCACGAAAACTTCAAGAACTTTTGCATCTGGACTCCGATTTTGATGATCTTGGGCTCGTATTGAAGCTAGAAACGAGCTCTGCAAGATCATGCAGAGAACCATCATATTCCAACAAGGGAGGATAGACAAATGGATGAAAGGTTTGACTATCTATAAGAGACAAACCGATAAAACCACCAATATCGAAAACACAATAGAGAATGCATATGAAATCCGTTTTCAATGAACTAGACCTTGTCATGGAGATTAATACAAGCAATAATTCCTCTCATGGATAAGAACCAAATAAGAACCAAGAAAAATGATGCCAATGATGCAAAGGTTTGAGCTCTCTCCAAATGATACGACGAAGTTACTCACTTGAGAGCCAATGTTGATAGTATGGCTATCTATCCTACAACCCGGTCTCACAACTAACACCACGAGACCGGTAAGAAAAAAAACCTATCAAGATCCTACATGTTCCTTGCACATATTTAACTTGAGGTTGATGATGACGATCTTGTCCACCTCAAAATGGAACACCTTTCTTGATTACACTAGCTTGTTGAAGACTTGCAAATTGCTCCCCCATACTCCTCTGGGAGAGACTCTTATTTGGCCATGTCTTCACATATACATGATAACCATAAGAATGGCAAGCTTCAAGCCTATGATTTCTTATAGATTCTTATCTTGAACTTGCACTTCATTTCTTCATTCTTCTTCATGTTGATGTCTTGAAGATACACATGAGAGATCACTTAATCTTCTTATTCAAGACATATTCTTCATCAATTTCTTCTTATTGCAACCTTGAAGCCAACATATGCTTCAAGAATTTCCTATGGACAACTCCTATAAAATATGTCTCAATGCAAATGTTAGTTCATAGGGATTGTCATTAATTACCAAAACCACACATGTGGGCTCCATGCACTTTCAATCTCCCCCATTTTGGTAATTGATGACACGATATCTTTGAGACGGTTTATATAAGGAATTAAGTAACAAACAAGTTGAATACATAGAGCAAAACCCCCCATAATATATGCACGTGTGAGTGAACTTTAATTTCATTGCATATATTGGCAATAAAAGCCTAGTGGAGTTTCCTCTAAATATTCAACCATGCAAAGCAACAAGATGCAAACTATGAAAGGCAAATGCTTAAGAACACAACACAAGCATAACACCAAATTTCCTTAAACCCTCCAAACTTCTCTCCCATTGGCACCAATTGCTGAAATGGACGAAAAAATCTAGAGAGGTCAATATGGTGAGAGTTCCTCCATAAGGTGTGCATTTCTCATATTGTGAGTGGAATCAAATGCACGTATCCAATGATGAATACTCGGAGGGATTCAAATTATATCTAGGATCAAATATTGCAAAAATATAACAAAGTCAAGAAACTTGAACAAATGAAGAAAGCAATCAAATGAACCAAAACGGAACCAAATGAAAGATAGATATTATGATAAGATCAAGAAGAGTGCTTTGAATAATATGAGGAAGATCCCCAAGGTTTGTGCACAAAATATATAATTTGCATTGGAGTATAAAGTGCACAAACATGGAATCATCACTCCTATAATATCATTCAAAACAAAAGATACCAAGTGAAATGAAATATTATGATTAACGCAAACTAATGCTTTAAATAAAATGAGGAAGCTCCCCAAGGTACGTGCATAAATTAGAATGTTGCATTTGAATACAATATGCACAGCATGGAATCCTCACTCCCTCATTACCATTTAAAACACACGCAATTGCAAGATACCATAGATAAGAAATAGGCTTAACACTTGGAGCAAGCGAGTGGTTGAGCAACAAGTTAGATACATCATAATACAAGGCTCAACCAACGGGATATGTGAGAGGTATGACCAAGCATATTATATGACTAATACAAGAATGAGAAAAGCGCGTCACCATAGTCTTCAATGAATGATTTTGCTTAGCATGACATATCAACACACAATAAATGAAGAAGACATCAATTGGAGATGTATCATCTCTCATGTATATAGGTTTCTCTAAGTAGACAATATCACGAAGATATTTATTCACAAAGAAACATGTACACAAAAAATTGATACAAAAGAAATAGAACATGATATCCAACATGAAGTCATGCAATATACCAATAAGATTTTTGCATAAGTATGGCCAAAGGCTCAATTTTATCTTATTGTACATTAATGAACTTCAACCACAAACACATCAAAGACATCACAAATATCAACAAGGGGTAGAAGATAGTTGGGATGCTTTGAGAAAGGCAACAAGTATCACAAATAAGGATACCAAAAAAATAACTCAAATTTCACTTTCATCAATATTGCACATGTGAGAAGCTTGAGGAATTTATATGCAATAAAATTGCTAGATAGACATATTTGGGATGGGTGAACCATGAACATGATTTTATATACTTCCCAATGATATGTCTCCAACGTATCTATAATTTCTTATGTTCCATGCTTGTTTTATGACAATACCTACATGTTTTGTTCACACTTTATATCGTTTTGATGCGTTTTCCGGAACAAACCTATTGACGAGATGCCGAAGTGCCAGTTCCTATTTTCTGCTGTTTTTGGTTTCAGAAATCCTAGTAAGAAAATATTCTCGGAATTGGACGAAATCAACGCCCAGCATCTTAGAATTCCACGAAGCTTCCAGAACACCCGAGAGGCACCAGAGGGGAGCCCTGGTGGCCCCACACGTGTGGGCGGCGCGGCCAAGGAGCCAGGCGCGCCGCCCTGTTGTGTGGTGGCCCCAGACCCCCTCCGACTCCGCCTCTTCGCCTATTTAAAGCTCCCTGACCTAAATCTTCGATACGGAAAAGCCACGGTACGAGAAACCTTCCAGAGCCGCCGCCATCGCGAAGCCAAGATCTGGGGGACAGGAGTCTCTGTTCCGGCACGCCGCCGGGACGGGGAAGTGCCCCCGGAAGGCTTCTCCATCGACACCACCGCCATCTTCATCAACGCTGCTGTCTCCCATGAGGAGGGAGTAGTTCTCCATCGAGGCTAAGGGCTGTACCGGTAGCTATGTGGTTAATCTCTCTCCCATGTACTTCAATACAATGATCTCATGAGCTGCCTTACATGATTGAGATTCATATGATGAGCTTTGTAATCTAGATGTCGTTATGCTATTCAAGTGGATTTTACTTATGTGATCTCCGGAGACTCCTTGTCCCACGTGTGTAAATGTGACAGTGTGTGCACCGTGTGGGTCTCTTAGGCTATATTTCACAGAATACTTATTCACTGAGTTATGATTTGAGTTGGATGTCTCTATGAAATTGTGGTGTGTTAGTACCTCCTATGAATGCTCAAAGTGACAGCGTGGGGTGTTCATTAGTACTTGGGAATACATCTTTAAGGTTTGCCTACATGATGAATTAGAGTTCGTTATCTTGCCAGAGAGTAATTCGGAATAGCATAGTGAAGTGCTTATTTATATCCCATTATGATTGCAATGTTGAGAGTGTCCACTAGTGAAAGTATGATCCCTAGGCCTTGTTTCCAAATACTGCAATCATCGCTTGTTTACTGTTTTACTGCATCTTTACTTCCTGCAATATTACTACCATCATCTGCACGCCAGCAAGCACTTTTCTGGCGCCGTTACTACTGCTCATATTCATTCATACCACTTGTATTTCACTATCTCTTCGCCGAACTAGTGCACCTATACATCTGACATGTGTATTAGGTGTGTTGGGGACACAAGAGACTTCTTGTATTGTGATCGCAGGGTTGCTTTGAGAGGGATATCTTTGTCCTCTTCCTCCCTGAGTTCGATAAACCTTGGGTGATCCACTTAAGGGAAACTTGCTACTGTTCTACAAACCTCTGCTCTTGGAGGCCCAACACTGTCTACAAGAATAGAAGCACTCGTAGACATCAAGCACTTTTCTGGCGCCGTTGCCGGGGAGGAAAGGTAAAAGGCATTCATACTCCGGTCCCAGGTAACTAAGTACTTTTCTGTTGCCGTTGTGTGTGTGCTCGAAGCTATTTCCTTTAGATCCTGCAATTGCATCTTTTTGTTTCTTGTTTTACACTAGTTAGGCTTAATGGAAAACAACAACACAATGAGAGATCTTTATGAACTTTATCTTGAATTAGGACATGATGTGTTTGAAGATAGAATTAAAAAACCCATGGAACTTTATATGTATGCTAATGGGAATGTTATTAGTATGAATGCTTTGAACACCATTGTTGCTAATGCTATGGAAAATTCTAAGCTTGGGGAGGTCGGTTTTGATGAAAATGATCTCTTTAGCCCTCCGGGTATTGAGGAGAAAGTTTATGTTGATTATGATATGCCTCCCATATATGATGATTATAATGATAATGGTCTTTTGGTGCCGCCTACTATGGAGAGTAAATTTTATTATGATGATACTATACCTCCTATATTTGATGATGAGAATAATAATGATAGCTACTTTGTTGAATTTGCTCCCACTACAACTAATAAAATTGATTATGCTTTTATGCATGTGAATAAGAATGCTTTATGTGATACTTATATTGTTGAGTTTGTTCATGATGCCTCTGAAAGTTATTATGAGAGAGGAAAATATGGTTGTAGAAATTTTCATGTTACTAAAACACCTCTCTATATGCTGAAATTTTTGAAGTTACACTGGTTTTATCTTCCTATGCTTGTTACTTTGCTCTTCATGCACTTGTTTATTTACAAGATTCCTATGCATAGGCATGTTAGACTTAAATGTGTTTTGAATTTGCTTTTTGATGCTCTCTTTCGCTTCAACTCTTATTTCTTGGGAGTGCATCATTGAAATTACTGAGCCCATCTTAATGGCTATAAAGAAAGCACTTCTTGGGAGATAACCCATGTTTTATTTTCCTACAGTACTTTTGTTTTATATTTGAGTCTTGGAAGTTGTTACTACTGTAGAAACCTCTTCTTATCTTATTTTATTGCATTGTTGTGCCAAGTAAAGTCTTCGATAGCAAGGTTGATACTAGATTTGGATTACTGTGCAGAAACAGATTTCTGTCTGTCACGAATCTGGGCAGAATTCTCTGTAGGTAACTCAAAAAAATATGCCAATTTACGTGCGTGATCCTCAGATATGTACGCAACTTTCATTCAATTTGGGCATTTTCATCTGAGCAAGTCTGGTGCCACTTTAAAATTTGTCTTTACGAACTGTTCTGTTTTGACAGATTCTGCCTTTTATTTCGCATTGCCTGTTTTGCTATGTTAGATGGATTTCTTTGTTCCATTAACTTTCAGTAGCTTTGTGCAATATCCAAAAGTGTTAAGAATGATTATGTAACCTCTGAATATATGAATTATGCACTAACCCTCTAATGAGTTTGTTTCGAGTTTGGTGTGGAGGAAGTTTTCAAGGGTCAAGAGAGGAGGATGATACAATATGATCAAGAAGAGTGAAAAGTCTAAGCTTGGGGATGCCCCCGTGGATCATCCCTGCATATTTCAAGAAGACTCAAGCGTCTAAGCTTGGGGATGCCCAAGGCATCCCCTTCTTCATCGACAACTTATCAGGTTCCTCTAGTGAAACTATATTTTTATTCCGTCACATCTTATGTGCTTTACTTGGAGCGTCTGTTTGTTTTTGTTTTTATTTTCATTTTGTTTGAATAAGATCGGATCCTAGCATTCTTTGTTTGGGAGAGAGACATGCTCCGCTGTTTCGTATGAACACATATGTTCTTAGCTTCATCTTTAATGTTCATTGCGAAAGTTGGACAATTTCATTCATTGTTATATGGTTGGAAACGGAAAATGCTGCATGTGGTAAATGGTATAATGTCTTGAATAATGTGATACTTGGCAATTGTTGTGCTCATATAGATCATGTTTAAGCTCTTGCATCATGTACTCTGCACCTATTAATGAAGAACTACATAGAGCTTGTTAAAATTTGGTTTGCATGATTGATCTCTAGAGTCTAGATATTTTCTGGTTGAGGTGCTTGAACAACAAGGAAGACGATGTAAAGTCTTATAATGCTTACAATATGTTCATATGTGAGTCTTGCTGCACCGGTTTATACTAGAGTTTGCTTCAAACAACCTTGCTAGCCTAGCCTTGTATTGAGAGGGAATTCTTCTCATGCATCCAAATCCTTGAGCCAATAACCATGCCATTTGTGTCCACCATACCTACCTACTACATGGTATTTCTCCGCCATTCCAAAGTACATTACTTGAGTGCTACCTTTAAAATTTCTATTCTTTACCTTTACAATATATAGCTCATGGGACAAAATAGCTTAAAAACTATCGTGGTGAAGAATATGTACTTATGTGTCTTATTTCTTAGTAAGTTGCTTGTTAAGCGGTAACCATGTTTCTGGGGACGCCATCAACTTTTACCTTTGTTGAATATCATGTGAGTTGCTATGCATGTTCGTCTTGTCTGAAGTAAGGGCGATTTTCATGATCAAATGGTTTGAGTATGCATATTGTTAGAGAAGAACTTTGGGCCGCTAACTAAAGCCATGATTCATGGTGGAAGTTTCAGTTTGGACAATTAATCCTCAATCTCTTATGAGAATATTAACTGTTGTTGAATGCTTATGCATTAAAGAGGAGTCCATTATCTGTTGTCTATGTTGTCCCGGTATGGATGTCTAAGTTGAGAATAATCAAAAGCGAGAAATCCAATGCGAGCTTTCTCCTTAGACCTTTGTACAGGCGGCATAGAGGTACCCCTTTGTGACACTTGGTTGAAACATATGTTATGCAATGATAATCCATGTTAATCCAAGCTAATTAGGACAAGGTGCGAGCACTATTGGTAATCTATGCATGAGGCTTGCAACTTATAGGATATCTTATACATAACGCATATGCTTTATTACTACCGTTGACAAAATTGTTTCTATGTTTTCAAAATGAAAAGCTCTAGCACAAAAATAGTAATCCATGCTTCCCTCTGCGAAGGGCCTATCTTCTACTTTTTGTTGAGTCAGTTTACCCACTTCTTTCTATCTTAGAAGCAAACACTTGTGTCAACTGTGTGCATTGATTCTTACATGTTTACCTATTGCACTTGTTATATTGCTTTATGTTGATAACTATCCATGAGATATACATGTTACAAGTTGAAAGCAATTGCTGAAACTTAATCATCCTTTGTGTTGCTTCAATACCTTCTACTTTGAATCTATTGCTTTATGAGTAACTCTTATGCAAGACTTATTGATGCTTGTCTTGAAAGTACTATTCATGAAAAGTCTTTGCTATATGATTCAGTTGTTTAATCATTATCTTTACTATTGCTTTGAATCACTTCATTCATCTTATATGCTTTACAATAATGTTGATCAAGATTATGTTGGTAGCATGTCACTTAAGAAATTATTCTTGTTATCGTTTACCTACTCGAGGGCGAGTAGGAACTAAGCTTGGGGATGCTTGATATGTCTCCAACGTATCTATAATTTCTTATGTTCCCTGCTTGTTTTATGACAATACCGACATGTTTTGTTCACACTTTATATCGTTTTGATGCGTTTTCCGGAACTAACCTATTGACGAGATGCCGAAGTGCCAGTTCCTGTTTTCTGTTGTTTTTGGTTTCAGAAATCCTAGTAAGGAAATATTCTCGGAATTGGACGAAATCAACGCCCAACATCTTAGAATTCCACGAAGCTTCCAGAACACCCGAGAGGCACCAGAGGGGAGCCCTGGTGGCCCCACACGTGTGGGCGGCGCGGCCAAGGAGCCAGGCGCGCCGCCCTGTTGTGTGGTGGCCCCAGACCCCCTCCGACTCCGCCTCTTCGCCTATTTAAAGCTCCCTGACCTAAATCTTCGATACGGAAAAGCCATGGTACGAGAAACCTTCCAGAGCCGCCGCCATCGCGAAGCCAAGATCTGGGGGATAGGAATCTCTGTTTCGGCACGCCGCCGGGACGGGGAAGTGCCCCCGGAAGGCTTCTCCATCGACACCACCGCCATCTTCATCAACGCTGCTGTCTCCCATGAGGAGGGAGTAGTTCTCCATCGAGGCTAAGGGCTGTACCGGTAGCTATGTGGTTAATCTCTCTCCCATGTACTTCAATACAATGATCTCATGAGCTGCCTTACATGATTGAGATTCATATGATGAGTTTTGTAATCTAGATGTCGTTATGCTATTCAAGTGGATTTTACTTATGTGATCTCCGGAGACTCCTTGTCCCACGTGTGTAAAGGTGACAGTGTGTGCACCGTGTGGGTCTCTTAGGCTATATTTCACAGAATACTTATTCACTGAGTTATGATTTGAGTTGGATGTCTCTATGAAATTGTGGTGTGTTAGTACCTCCTATGAATGCTCAAAGTGACAGCGTGGGGTGTTCATTAGTACTTGGGAATACATCTTTAAGGTTTGCCTACATGATGAATTAGAGTTCGTTATCTTGCCAGAGAGTAATTCGGAATAGCATAGTGAAGTGCTTATTTATATCCCATTATGATTGCAATGTTGAGAGTGTCCACTAGTGAAAGTATGATCCCTAGGCCTTGTTTCCAAATACTGCAATCATCGCTTGTTTACTGTTTTACTGCATCTTTACTTCCTGCAATATTACTACCATCATCTGCACGCCAGCAAGCACTTTTCTGGCGCCGTTACTACTGCTCATATTCATTCATACCACTTGTATTTCACTATCTCTTCGCCGAACTAGTGCACCTATACATCTGACAAGTGTATTAGGTGTGTTGGGGACACAAGAGACTTCTTGTATTATGATCGCAGGGTTGCTTGAGAGGGATATCTTTGTCCTCTTCCTCCCTGAGTTCGATAAACCTTGGGTGATTGATACGTCTCCGACGTATCGATAATTTCTTGTGTTCCATGCCACATTATTGATGATATCTACATGTTTTATGCACACTTTATGTCATATTCGTGCATTTTCTGGAACTAACCTATTAACAAGATGCCGAAGTGCCGCTGTCGTTTTCATTGTTTTTGGTTTCAGAAATCCTAGTAAAGAAATATTCTCGGAATTGGACGAAATCAACGCCCAGGGTCCTATTTTGCCACGAAGCTTCCAGAAGACCGAAGAGGAGACAAAGTGGGGCCACGAGGTGGCCAAACCATAGGGCGGCGCGGCCCAGGCCTTGGCCGCGCCGACCTATAGTGTGGGCCCCTCGTGTGGCCCCCTGACCTGCCCTTCCGCCTACAAATAGCCTTCGTCGCGAAACCCCCAGTACCGAGAGCCACGATACGGAAAACCTTACTGAGACGCCGCCGCCACCAATCCCATCTCGGGGGATTCTGGAGATCTCCTCCGGCACCCTGCCGGAGAGGGGATTCATCTCCCGGAGGACTCTTCACCGCCATGGTCGCCTCTGGAGTGATGAGTGAGTAGTTCACCCCTGGACTATGGGTCCATAGCAGTAGCTAGATGGTTGTCTTCTCCTCATTGTGCTTCATTGTTGGATCTTGTGAGCTGCCTAACATGATCAAGATCATCTATCTGTAATACTATATGTTGTGTTTGTCGGGATCCGATGGATAGAGAATACTATGTTATGTTAATTATCAAGTTAGTACCTATGTGTTGTTTATGATCTTGCATGCTCTCCGTTATTAGTAGAGGCTCTGGCCAAGTTTTTGCTCTTAACTCCAAGAGGGAGTATTTATGCTCGATAGTGGGTTCATGCCTCCATTGAATCTGGGACGATGTGTGAGAAAGTTCTAAGGTTGTGGATGTGCTGTTGCTACTAGGGATAAAACATTGATGCTATGTCTAAGGATGTAGTTATTGATTACATTACGCACCATACTTAATGCAATTGTCTGTTGTTTTGCAACTTAATACTGGAAGGGGTTCGGATGATAACCTGAAGGTGGACTTTTTAGGCATAGATGCATGCTGGATAGCGGTCTATGTACTTTGTCGTAATGCCCAATTAAATCTCACTATATTTATCATGACATGTATGTGCATTGTTATGCCCTCTCTATTTGTCAATTGCCCGACTATAATTTGTTCACCCAACATGCTTTTATGTTATGGGAGAGACACCTCTAGTGAACTGTGGACCCCGGTCCTATTCTTTACATCGCATACAATCATCGCAATACTTGTTTCTCGTTTTCTGCAAACAATCATCTTCCACACAATACGGTTAATCCTTTGTTACAGCAAGCCGGTGAGATTGACAACCTCACTGTTTCGTTGGGGCAAAGTACTTTGGTTGTGTTGTGCAGGTTCCACGTTGGCGCCGGAATCTCTGGTGTTGCGCCGCACTACATCCCGCCGCCATCAACCTTCAACGTGCTTCTTGACTCCTACTGGTTTGATTAAACCTTGGTTTCTTACTGAGGGAAACTTGCCGCTGTGTGCATCACACCTTCCTCTTGGGGTTCCCAACGGACGTGTCAACTACACGCATCAAGCAAATTTCTGGCGCCGTTGCCGGGGAACGAAGAAAAGTTACACCACAAAGATTTCTAACTCCCACGTCAACTACACGCCAGCAGCAAATTTCTGGCGCCGTTGCCGGGGAGCTCAAGACACGCTGCAAGGGGAGTCTCCACTTCCCAATCTCTTTACTTTGTTTTTGTCTTGCTTTATTTTATTTACTACTTTGTTTGCTGCATTATATCAAAACACAAAAAAAATTAGTTGCTAGTTTTACTTTATTGCACTCTATATCAAAAACACAAAAAAAATTAGTTACTTGCATTTACTTTACTTGATTCATCATGTTTCCTTTTAATTTTATCACGAAAGACATACCGGTAGGACGTGGGTCTATAGTTGGGAGAAATAATATAGAAGAATTTTTCAATCATGTTAGTACCGTTGAAGATTTTGAAGATAGACACTTGGTAGAACTTGCTCCTACTTATGAAATTGCTGCTGCTGCTTTATTTCGCATGTTGGAAACTAAATTTGTTAATCTCAATCCTATAATCCAACACATGTTTCTTACACTCGGTGATATGGAAGAAGGGGAAAAGAAAGATTTTGTTTTAGAAACCCTTCTTAGAGAATTTGGTGGTATAGCAAGAGAAGCTAGAAAGGTCTTTAGTAAATATGAGATGCTTGGTTCTTATACCAATTTTGCTAGTATCCTTGAAAAGATGGACATGGAGAGAGTGAGGTACACTAATAATATTAATGATGGTGGGGAGATCAAAGCGCCGATACCATGTAAGCTCCTAGCGATAAATGAAGCGCTAGAAAATAACTATGCTTGGCTTGTTCCTGAAAATTTGTTTGATGAGAGTAGCAAGCCCAAGACTAATGAAAAGGGAGCCGCTGAAACTTATGTATCCAATATACTATGCATGGTTGAGAAAACTCCAAACCCCGCTGAAGATTCACCGTCTCTCGATAATACTTGATTTACACTTTCTGCACCTAGCTGAAAGGCGTTAAAGAAAAGCGCTTATGGGAGACAACCCATGTTTTTACTACAGTATTTTTGTTTTATATTTGAGTCTTGGAAGTTGTTTACTACTGTAGCAACCTCTCCTTATCTTAGTTTTGTGTTTTGTTGTGCCAAGTAAAGTCTTTGATAGTAAAGTTCATACTAGATTTGGATTACTGCGCAGTTTCAGATTTCTTTGCTGTCACGAATTTCGACCTGCCTCCCTGTAGGTAGCTCAGAAAATTAAGCCAATTTACGTGAGTGATCCTCAGATATGTACGCAACTTTCATTCAATTTGGGCATTTTCATTTGAGCAAGTCTGGTGCCTCAATAAAATCCATCTTTACGGACTGTTCTGTTTTGACAGATTCTGCCTTTTATTTCGCATTGCCTCTTTTGCTATGTTGGATGAATTTCTTTGATCCATTAATGTCCAGTAGCTTTATGCAATGTCCAAAAGTGTTAAGAATGATTGTGTCACCTCTGAACATGTTAATTTTTATTGTCCACTAACCCTCTATGAGTAGTTTCGAGTTTGGTGTGGAGGAAGTTTTCAAGGATCAAGAGAGGAGTATGATGCAATATGATCAAGGAGAGTGAAAGCTCTAAGTTTGGGGATGCCCCGGTGGTTCACCCCTGCATATTCTAAGAAGACTCAAGCGTCTAAGCTTGGGGATGCCCAAGGCATCCCCTTCTTCATCGACAACATTATCAGGTTCCTCCCCTGAAACTATATTTTTATTCCGTCACATCTTATGTGCTTTGCTTGGAGCGTCGGTTTTTTTTGTTTTTTGTTTTGTTTGAATAAATGGATCCTAGCATTCACTGTATGGGAGAGAGACACGCTCCACTGTTGCATATGGACAAGTATGTCCTTAGGCTTTACTCATAGTATTCATGGAGAAGTTTCTTCTTCGTTAAATTGTTATATGGTTGGAATTGGAAAATGCTACATGTAGTAATTCTAAAATGTCTTGAATAATTTGATACTTGGCAATTGTTGTGCTCATGATCAAGCTCTTGCATCATATACTTTGCACCCATTAATGAAGAAACACCTAGAGCTTGCTAATTTGGTTTGCATATTTGGTTTCTCTAAAGTCTAGATAATTTCTAGTATTGAGTTTTGAACAACAAGGAAAACGGTGTAGATTCTTATAATGTTTACAATATGTCTTTTATGTGAGTTTTGCTGCACCGGTTCATCCTTGTGTTTGTTTCAAATAACCTTGCTAGCCTAAACCTTGTATCGAGAGGGAATACTTCTCATGCATCCAAAATACTTGAGCCAACCACTATGCCATTTGTGTCCACCATACCTACCTACTACATGGTATTTCTCCGCCATTCCAAAGTAAATTGCTTGAGTGCTACCTTTAAAATTCCATCATTCACCTTTGCAATATATAGCTCATGGGACAAATAGCTTAAAAACTATTGTGGTATTGAATATGTACTTATGCACTTTATCTCTTATTAAGTTGCTTGTTGTGCGATAACCATGTTTCTGGGGGCGCCATCAACTATTCTTTGTTGAATGTCATGTGAGTTGCTATGCATGTCTGTCTTGTCTGAAGTAAGAGAGATCTACCACCTTAATGGTTGGAGCACACATATTGTTAGAGAAGAACATTGGGCCGCTAACTAAAGCCATGATTCATGGTGGAAGTTTCAGTTTTGGACATATATCCTCAATCTCATATGAGAATAATAATTGTTGCCACATGCTTATGCATTAAAGAGGAGTCCATTATCTGTTGTCCATGTTGTCCCGGTATGGATGTCTAAGTTGAGAATAATCAAAAGCGAGAAATCCAAAATGCGAGCTTTCTCCTTAGACCTTTGTACAGGCGGCATGGAGGTACCCCATTGTGACACTTGGTTAAAACATGTGTATTGCGATGATCCAGTAGTCCAAGCTAATTAGGACAAGGTGCGGGCACTATTAGTATACTATGCATGAGGCTTGCAACTTGTAAGATATAATTTACATAACTCATATGCTTTATTACTACCGTTGACAAAATTGTTTCATGTTTTCAAAATAAAAGCTCTAGCACAAATATAGCAATCGATGCTTTCCTCTTTGAAGGACCATTCTTTTTACTTTTATGTTGAGTCAGTTCACCTATCTCTCTCCACCTCAAGAAGCAAACACTTGTGTGAACTGTGCATTGATTCCTACATACTTGCATATTGCACTTATTATATTACTCTATGTTGACAATTATCCATGAGATATACATGTTACAAGTTGAAAGCAACCGCTGAAACTTAATCTTCCTTTGTGTTGCTTCAACGCCTTTACTTTGAATTATTGCTTTATGAGTTAACTCTTATGCAAGACTTATTGATGCTTGTCTTGAAGTACTATTCATGAAAAGTCTTTGCTTTATGATTCACTTGTTTACTCATGTCATTACCATTGTTTTGATCGCTGCATTCATTACATATGTTTACAAATAGTATGATCAAGGTTATGATGGCATGTCACTCCAGAAATTATCTTTGTTATCGTTTTACCTGCTCGGGACGAGCAGAACTAAGCTTGGGGATGCTGATACGTCTCCGACGTATCGATAATTTCTTGTGTACCATGCCACATTATTGATGATATCTACATGTTTTATGCACACTTTATGTCATATTCGTGCATTTTCTGGAACTAACCTATTAACAAGATGCCGAAGTGCCGATTCTTTGTTTCTGCTGTTTTTGGTTTCAGAAATCCTAGTAAAGAAATATTCTCGGAATTGGACGAAATCAACGCCCAGGGTCCTATTTTGCCACGAAGTTTCCAGAAGACCGAAGAGGAGACGAAGTGGGGCCACGAGGTGGCCAAACCATAGGGCGGCGTGGCCCAGGCCTTGGCCGCGCCGACCTATAGTGTGGGCCCCTCGTGTGGCCCCCTGACCTGCCCTTCCGCCTACAAATAGCCTTCGTCGCGAAACCCCCAGTACCGAGAGCCACGATACGGAAAACCTTACTGAGACGCCGCCGCCGCCAATCCCATCTCGGGGGATTCTGGAGATCTCCTCCGGCACCCTGCCGGAGAGGGGATTCATCTCCCGGAGGACTCTTCACCGCCATGGTCGCCTCCGGAGTGATGAGTGAGTAGTTCACCCCTGGACTATGGGTCCATAGCAGTAGCTAGATGGTTGTCTTCTCCTCATTGTGCTTCATTGTTGGATCTTGTGAGCTGCCTAACATGATCAAGATCATCTATCTGTAATACTATATGTTGTGTTTGTCGGGATCCGATGGATAGAGAATACTATGTTATGTTAATTATCAAGTTAGTACCTATGTGTTGTTTATGATCTTGCATGCTCTCCGTTATTAGTAGAGGCTCTGGCCAAGTTTTTGCTCTTAACTCCAAGAGGGAGTATTTATGCTCGATAGTGGGTTCATGCCTCCATTGAATCTGGGACAGTGACAGAAAGTTCTAAGGTTGTGGATGTGCTATTGCTACTAGGGATAAAATATTGATGCTATGTCTAAGGATGTAGTTATTGATTACATTACGCACCATACTTAATGCAATTGTCTGTTGTTTTGCAACTTAATACTGGAAGGGGTTCGGATGATAACCTGAAGGTGGACTTTTTAGGCATAGATGCATGCTGGATAGCGGTCTATGTACTTTGTCGTAATGCCCAATTAAATCTCACTATATTTATTATGACATGTATGTGCATTGTTATGCCCTCTCTATTTGTCAATTGCCCGACTGTAATTTTTTCACCCAACATGCTTTTATCTTATGGGAGAGACACCTCTAGTGAACTGTGGACCCCGGTCCTATTCTTTACATCGCATACAATCTACTGCAATACTTGTTTTACTGTTTTCTGCAAACAATCATCTTCCACACAATACGGTTAATCCTTTGTTACAGCAAGCCGGTGAGATTGACAACCTCACTGTTTCGTTGGGGCAAAGTACTTTGGTTGTGTTGTGCAGGTTCCACGTTGGCGCCGGAATCTCTGGTGTTGCGCCGCACTACATCCTGCCGCCATCAACCTTCAACGTGCTTCTTGACTCCTACTGGTTCGATTAAACCTTGGTTTCTTACTGAGGGAAACTTGCCGCTGTGCGCATCACACCTTCCTCTTGGGGTTCCCAACGGACGTGTCAACTACACGCATCAAGCAAATTTCTGGCGCCGTTGCCGGGGAACGAAGAAAAGTTACACCACAAAGATTTCTAACTCCCACGTCAACTACACGCCAGCAGTGATCCACTTAAGGGAAACTTGCTGCTATTCTACAAACCTCTGCTCTTGGAGGCCCAACACTGTCTACAAGAATAGAAGCACCCGTAGACATCACCCAACATATGCACTCATCTCAAATTACTCACATTTGCAATAAAAAGGTTTCATTATGACTTTTTCAAGAAGCACAATATTTGCAAATAAGAGAGTTTCATGCCAAGATGGAACCACAAGGTTGGATATACAATAAAAGTATGCATGAGAAGATACTTGTTACCGAGATAGAATTGGTGGGGATGTAGTAGATATGAGTTCGTTGATCATCCTAACTTGCCTCAGATAATCATTTAGTAACCACTTCTTCCTTATGAGTTTGACAAGCATCCAATGCATATCCATTGTACCTAACACAAATGTAAGTACAATATGGTCCCCAAACTAATTGGGTCCAGAGTAGTTAGACACACTACAACATATAGGACAAAATCCACATAAATATGTGCATATCGATATGAAATTAATTTCATGCATATATAGCCAATTCAGAATTTGTTGAAGTTTACCCTATATATTGGAACATAGAAAGCAAAGCATGCCATAAGATATACATATAGTAATTATGCATGCATAAGACTTTCAAGAACCAAATGGAAATACAATTTGGACAAAAAAATTAAATCAAGAAATAATGGTTATCCAAATTATATCAAAGAATCAACACAAGATTGACTCCAAAGACTTATCTCATTATAAGAATCTAATTAAACCCAAAAACAAGAAATGAGATAACCAACTCCCAAAGAGAGCAAGGTTCCAACAAATAAACCAAACCCTCAATACTTTTCAAGATGGCACAAAGTACTGAAAAGAAAATGTTGTTCTTCCCAAAGTCAAATACATGATAATGATCAAGTCATGATATGATAGGATCGTAAATGTAGTATTCTAACAAACCTAGGAGAGCTCCCCCAAGATTAGTGCATTATTTAGGTTTTTGTATTTCAATACAAAATGCACGAAAGTGGGATCATCACTCTACCCATATCTAATAACATACTAACAAAGTTCAATAAAACACAATAGATCCAAAAGATGCAAGGAAGACACATGGGATTCAAACACAATTTATTGGCAATAAATTAGGCAATAAACACAAGTGCCAATGTAAAGATGATCAATAGCTATTTGCCTCATGATAGATTGCCAATTGTCCCAGGACAAGATATATTAGCAAATATTTCTTGGTGGTAGTTTGCAAGTATACCCAAGATCATATTTACAACAAATAAAGCATATGGAAAAATATAGGGATTAAACACCATGCCAAGAGAGATTTTCTTGATGGTCTCAAATATTTACACAACCATGCTAAGCAATGATTAGAATAACTTAAATCAAACGGTTTTCCAACTTTATATGTAGAATTCCACATTTTAGGAAAACCTTACCAAGAAAATATCTCACACACAATATCCACAAAACTATTTGTAATAAAGCCATTTAAGAACATTGGAACTTGTTCGAGCAAATATGCCACATATGAGCAAGATAATTTACAACATCAATTCTATGTGACACCACCTCAAATATACATATTTTCATGGATTGTAATATGCACAAAGCATAATACTCCCCCATAATGTGATAAGACATTTCTTCGCATAAGAGGCAAAAAGATCCAACAAGAGATAATTAATGGACATTAGAATTTGAATTTCTCATGAGAATGACATACCACATAGAGACTAGATAATCTCGCAATATCAATTTTAAGTGGCATTTCTCATGTACACATATTTTTAGGATTGTGACATGCTGAAAGGACACGGATGTCACCTAGAGGAGGGTGAATAGGAGGTTTAAAACTTTTACGAGATGTGCTTAACAAATGCGGACTAAAAATAGCGTTTACTTTGTCAAGCCCAAAACATATATACTATGGTTCACCTTTGTGCACCAACAACTTATGCTAATCAAAACAAGCAACTATGTGATAGCAAGATATATAATTTCAAGCACAAAGTCTATCACAAAGTAAAGTTCATAAGTAAAGAGCTCGGGTATAGAGATAACGAGGCACGCGGGAGACGATGATTTATCCCAAAGTTCACACTCTTGCGAGCACTAATCTCCGTTGTAGAGGTGTAGTGGCTTAGTGCTCCCAAACGCCACAAGAGGCCCCACCTTGAGGTGTGGCTGCTCGATGCACACCAACTCCATAAAGGCCTCACCTCAAGATGCGGTAGTCGCACCACACACCGAGCACCACAAAGGTCTCACCTTATTCTCTGGTGACCCTTTTCGCAAAGTCCTAGGTCACGGTTCCACTAAGGGATTTCCTTCAAGGCAGAAACCGGACCTTACACTGTTACACAAAGCTTGGGGCACGCATCCATAACTTAATTGGAGGCTGCCAAGAAATCACCACAATGACCTAAAAGCCGTCTAGGGTTCCAAGAACCCAAGAGTAATAAGCTCATCACTTTCACTTCCACGAATCACCGTGGAAAGCTCAAACTGATGCACCAAATGCAATGACAAGAACACCACAAAGATGCTCCAATCCTTCACTCTCAAATTCCAAAAAAGCTACTAAAGCTATTGGGGGGAATAAGAGAGGAAGAACAAATGAAATCCACAAAAGAACTCCAAGTTTCTCCAAGATCCAGATCTAGGTGGTTCCTCTCACAAAGAGAGGGATTTGATTGATAAAGATGTAGATCTAGACTCCTCTATATTTCCTCTCAAATGGATGCAAGATTCATTGGAGGGAGAGGAAGATAGCAAGCTCAAATAAGGTCAACAATGGGGGCAAAAACGAGCTCAGAAGTTGGGGAACCTTTGGGGAAGAAGACCCCTTAAATAGGTTCCCGGAAAACTGACTGTTATGGCCAAAATTGTGTCTCGGCGGCAGTGCTATCATTTCTAGGTGGTAGTGCTACCCCCAAGGGCGGCAGTGCTGCCATTTCTGGGCGGCACTTCTGCCCATGGAAATACCCAAAATATTCTGATACGAAAACCTTAATAACTTTTGCATCCGGACTCTGATTTTGATGATCTTGGGATCGTTAAAATCACAATAACAAGCTCTACAAAAATATGCATAGAAACATAATAGTGTAGCAGGGGAGGATAGAAACAAATGAGTAAAGGTTTTACCTATCTATAAAAGACAAACCGGTAAAATCACCAATTTCGAAAACGCAATAGAGAATGAATATGAAATTCATTTTCGATGAACTAGAGCTTGTCATGGAGATTAACACAAGCTCTAAATCCTCTCATTGATAAGATACAAATAACAACCAAGAAAGATGATGCAAGGATACAAAGGTTTGAGCTCTCCGAAGGATAAGATCGAGTTACCCACTCGAGAGCCCTCTTGATAGTGCGGCAACTAAACTATAAATCGGTCTCCAACTACACCATGAGACCAGTAAGAAACAAACCCTATAAAGAGAAAACTTTAACCTTGCGCATTCCTCTTGAGCTCGATGATGACGATCTTGACCGCAACAAGATGGACCACCTTTCTTGATTGTGCTTGCTTGACGAAGTCTTGTGGATTGCTCCCCCATAATCCACCATGGGAGAGATTCTTCTTCGACGCATCTTTACATATCCATGATCACCATATGGATGACAAGCTTCAAGCATATGATCTCTTCGAGTTGGCTCATCTTGAACTTGCGCTTCACTTCTTCATTCTTCATCATGTTGATGTCTTGAAGTTAATTTTGAGGGCTCACTTCATCTTCATCTTCAATACATACTTGACACTTGATATTCTTCATCAATTTCTTCTTATTGCAACCTTGAAGCCAACATATGGTTCAAGCATTGCTTATGGACAACTCCTACAAGTATAACTCAATGCAAAAATTAGTTCATAGGGATTGTCATCAATTACCAAAACCACACATGGGGGCTCCATGCACTTTCACATGCCCAAAGGCATATCACTACCCCATAATGGGATAGTCCATTAATCACTCACAAGATCCATATAAGATACAAACAAGATGAAATAGACTAAAAACGAACACAAATACATGGTGTGCAAGCCATCATACATCCACTTGATTTCTCAAGATAAATTAAGTACGAAGCACAACATATATAAACACATGATAGGAACAAAACTAAGACATGCAAAGGGTCGAGTAAATTTTAATGTAAATAAGTTGAGAACATGTTACCGCAAGGAGTAACATTGGATATATGATAGAAGCAAGATTATCCAAATGACTTGGCTTGAGATAATATAAATGATGAAGATCCCTTAATTCTTCATGATGTAGCCAAATTTCCAATGCCCTCCAACAACACCTATTGATCAAGTTTTAGCTTGTTGGTCCCCAACCAAGTTGGGTCCTAAGAGGTTTGTCACAATAGGTTTGGCAACCCAAATGTTTCTTTTCTTGACATCACTTTGAGCACCAACATATTTGGCAAACACATTGCCAGCCTCATCCTTACGAAGAGAATAAACATCATTAATGATGATAGGGTTGGATGAGGTACCAATAGTGCAAAAGGAGGAGATGTGGCCCTTCTCACGGAATATGTAGCAAGTTCTTATCTTCTCTTTCTTCTCACTAGATTTATCCACAATGGGAGCTAGCATTAGCCTGATTGTTCTTGGGAAGTGGCCTTTCTTCAACCCGAGGTTGGGCATGACCTTGAACTTGAGGACGCTTCCCTTCTTGCTTCTCACTAAGAGGCTTTTTCTTCGATGGGCAAGATCTAACATGATGCCCTTCAATTTTGCACTTGAAGCAAGTAATCTTGGTCGGGTCTTTGACTTGTACTTGTCCCTTCTTCTTGTTGTTCTTCTTGTTCTTGGACTTGTTCTTGTTGTTGGAGTTGAATCCAAGTCCACTCTTGTCATTGGGGGATTGTTGCACACTCAACATTTTGTCAAGTTTGTTTTTCCCTTCATGACCCTTTTTCAAGTCATTCTTCAAAGGAGTGAGTTGAGCCTTGAGCTCATTTATTTCCTCTACATGGTTAGTAATAACAAAAATACTACAGGAAGTAGAACCTTTATTGTTAGAGCGACAAGGCAAGGAAGATAATTCATCATAAGATTTAGTAATACTATGAGTGGATAAATTAATAGGACTAGCACATGTCAATATAGCATTTTGAGAACCTTAAGGGTGGTCACTGAAACCGCAAAAAGTTTGGGGCTATCTCCACACCCAATAAATCGCCACAAAGGCCTTTTCCTTGAAGAATCTCTAAAAATTAATTGGAGTCCACAAGAACACCACAAAGACCACTAAGACGTCTAGGGTCCAAATACCCAAGAGGAACAAGCTCCCAAAGTAATATACTCACGAACTTTTACCTCCACGTATCATACAGAGAAGTCAAACCGATGCGCCAAATGCAATGGCAAGAACACCACAAAGATGCCCAAATACTTCACTCTCAATTTCCAACAAAGCTACTAAAACTATTGGGGGAATAAGAGAGGAAGAACAAATTAAGAAGGGAATACCAAGTTCTCCAAGATCTAGATCCAAATGGATTCTCTCACAAAGAGGGAATGTTGATTGGCGGAAGTGTAGATCTAGATCTTCTCTATATTTTCTCTCAAATAGATGCAAGATTAATTGGAGGTAGAGGGAGATAGAAAGCTCAAAGAAGGTCAACAATGGGGGAAAAACAAGCTCAAATGGATAGGAAACTTTTGGGAAGAAGACCGCCTTAAATATGGCAAGAGAAATCTGCCCGTTATGCACATAACTCGTCAAAACCGGAACTTCCGGTCATTTGGGACGGTACTTCCCCCCCCCCCCCCCCCCCGGTAGTTACGGAGAACATCCGGGTGAAGTAGGGCACACATGGGAAGCTCGCAGTATACTTTCTGCATGCAAAAACAGCATTTCCGGAAGTTCACCGGAAGTAGGGCGGAAGTACCGGCAAACTTCCGGCCAAAAAACTGCTTCACGAAAACTTCAAGAACTTTTGCATCTGGACTCCGAGTTTGATGATCTTGGGATCGTTTTGAAGATACAAACGAGATATACAAGATCATGCAGAGAACCATCATATTACAACAAAGGATGATAGAAAAAAATGATGAAAGGTTTGAGCTATCTATAAGAGACAAACCGGTAAAACCACCAATATCGAAAACGCAATAGAGAATGCATATGAAATACGTTTTCGATAAACTAGATCTTGTCATGGAGATTAATACAAGCTGTAATTCCTCTCGTGGATAATAACTAAACAAGAACCAAGAAAGATGATTCCAATGATGCAAAGGTTTGAGCTCTCTCCGAACGATACGATGAAGTTACTCACTTGAGAGCCCCTCTTGATAGTACGGCTATTTATCCTACAACCCGATCTCACAACTAACACCACGAAACCGGTAAGAAACAAAACCTATCAAGATCCTACTTGTGCCTTGCACATATCCACTTGAGGTTGATGATGACGATGTTGTCCACCTCAAGATGGAACACCTTTCTTGATTACACTAGCTTGTTGAAGACTTGCAAATTGCTCCCCCATACTCCTATGGGAGAGCCTCTTCTTTGGGCATGTCTTCACATATCCATGACCACCATAAGAATGGAAATCTTCAAGCCTATGATGTCCTATAGATGCTTATCTTGAACTTGCACTTCATTTCTTCATTCTTCATCATGTTGATGTCTTGAAGATATACATGAGACATCACTTAATCTTCTTCTTAAGTCTTATTCTTCATCAATTTATTCTTATTGCAACCTTGAAGCCAATATATGCTTCAAGCATTGCATATGGACAACTCCTACAAAATATGACTCAATGCAAATATTAGTCCATAGGGATTGTCATTAATTACCAAAACCACACATGGGGGGTCCATGCACTTTCACCAGTATGAAGTCAATGTCCATCTCTATGACAAAGGATATTATCTAGCTGATGTTATATATCTTGCATGGTCCACACTTGTGAAGACAATCCGTTTGCCTGCAAAAGAGGATCAGACAAGGTTTGCTAAAGAGCAAGAGGCCTGCAAGAAGGATATGGAGCGAGCACTTGGCATGTTGCAGTCACGTTCGGCCATAGTTCAACAACCTGGTAGGACTTGGAGACATGAGACTATGTGGGAGGTCATGACTGCTTGTGTGATCATGCATAACATGATCGTTAAGGATGGGTGTGATGGAAGCTTGTTTGATCAAGGCTTGGAATCCCAAGGTGAGAATGTTGCGTCCCAGCCCGGACCACCAACTTGGTCGATTTTCTAGTTGTGCAACATGAGTTGCGTGACAAGGCAACTCACAACGGCCTCCAAAAAATTTTGGTCCAACATATGTGGACTCATCTTGGTAACAACTAGTCCTCTAGTGTTTATTTGACCATTTGTGTAAAACTATGTTCTATGGTACTTTGTTGTAAAACCATGTTTAGTTGTTATAATAAACTTTGTTTTTTTAGCTTTCATGTATTACTTTTATAAGCAATCTACATGTGAGAATATAGGAAAAAAATATTAAATCATCTAATGACCGCGGATATCTGGGGCCGTTGTTGGGGTCAGTGCCACCTGGATCCGGAGAACGGGCTTGTTCATGTCCACGGGCCGGCGCATCCGGATCCAGGCGAACCGAAAAACGGTCTGGAATGCGCGCCCTTAGAGATGACCTTATCTAAAAAGAAAGAAAAACCTCAAACCATCTTCACTCATGCCCCTTAAATAGCTTCTGACGCAGTTGTTTTTTGGTCTGTATGGAGAATCCGTCAGCAAGCACACATAAATGGGGGGCAGTGCCCCCCCCGCCCCCTCTAAAAATTCAAACTTTGCAATTTAATCAAATTTTATTTTAAAAAGCGATTGCTTACATAATTTGTAATGAAATCTAAAAAAGCCCTGAAAAAACACCTAAAAACTATTATTGGCCTGCGTATTCCATGAGGTCCTTGTCGTTGTTGCTGGGCTACTGTTTTGGTGGCGGGTGGCTGATGAGATAACTGGTGAATTCTTTGTCAAGAGTGCATACAGGCTAGCCTACAACTTGCAACATTGAGTCAAATGGAAGGATGTGTCCAGTGCAAGCAAGCAAAATAGTAGGAATGTGTGGAAACCAATTTAAAATGCGAAATGTGTCAAGCAAAGTGAAGATTTTTAGGTGAAGAGTTGCATCGGACAATCTGGCAACTAAAACAAACAAATATAGAAGGTCCCTTGAATTAGATAGCACCTGCGGTATTTGTGGTAGAGAGCTATAGGAAAACTTTCGTGCCATTGTTAACTGCACCAAAGCCGGAGCCTTAAGATGGGCAATGAGAACTCAGTGGGTTCTCCCTCTAGAACACGGCTTCTACAAAGCAGAGGCAGAATGGCTACAAGTTGATGTAAACTGTGGAAAAAACTAGTGTACAAGAATTCTCATGATCTTGTGGAGATCATGGCACTTGCGTTGTGTTGTGAATCACGGGAGAGGTGAAGAAACCATCGCTAGATCGGTGGCGTTTCTTCTAAGCTATGATACGGACCTAGAGAACTTGCTCGTCTCTATTTCACCTCATGTTGGTAACTGCTGATTTAGAACTTGTGTATCTAACACAGCTGGTGATGACAGGGGTTAGGTAGCTAACAAGAACACATGGCAACCACAAGCAGAAGGTAACCCGAAGATTAATGTAGATTTTTTTCCGATAAACGGAATATATTAATATCAGAAGATACCAATTACATCCAGCCTCTGCAACAACGCAATGTCCTAATAACATTACGGATGCACACATCTAAAAAAGAGAAAAAAAAACTAAGAAATAAAAGTCCCGCTACAGTATCCCAGCCTTAGCAACAGTAATATATCCACCACCAAGATAACACCTGAAATTCAGACTCTTCAAAAGCAACGCCTCCAAGAAGGGAACAGTTCACCAGCGCTGTCATCGTCCGATCAAATATCTTAGATTTTCACCCTGAAGATGGTCTGCGCTCTCAAAAAATGCCTTCAACAAGGACATTGCTAGGCACAACCAGTTAAGGCCAGACATTGGGTTTTCACCCTGAAAGGTAAGACTCCAAACTTCACCATGGATCAGCTGTCACTTGGTGTCAACACAGAAAAGAACTTCGCGCAACAACCTCTAAAACCAAACGGTCGGAATAAAAGCATGGGTGTGCACGACAGAATACCACTGATCCAGCAAACTCCAGGCAATAGAAGCACTGTTACATTCGCCGACGGCGCCTTCCGGAACTCAACACTCTGGGCAGATCATGAAGGGCAGGCCTCCGGCAGTTCTTCATCTTTGCCCAAGAGAGACCCTAGGACCGCCGCCTTTATTCAGGTCGGGCCCCACGCCGGCGACCATCCTAGGCTGGCCAAGGTTGTCGGCCGGAGACACGAAGTCCGGAGACGACGCACCCACCGGGGCAACGCCGCAGCCCCATAGCCAGCCCTCCACCGCCGGCCGCCGACAGCACGGAGAAGACAAGGAGGAGAAGGCCTAGGGTTTGACCCCATCCAGCCCGCCCCAACCCGTCCCTTTGCCGCCGGCCAGGCACGCCGCCGGAGGCGCCCACCACCGCTCATCGGGCCGCGATGCCATACGCTCGGAGAACCGCGCGCAAGGCAGCGTCTCACCAGGTCCCGCCCCGATCCGTCGCCTAGGACACGAGGGAGCCACGAGAATCGCCCGGCCGCCACCGTCGGCCACCCGGGCTTTGCCCGGCAGCAGCTCGGGGGAGGGGAGGTCCCGACGGCGCTAGGATTAGGGGAGGAGGGTCGCCCCAGATCGCCCTTGGCGAGAGCGACGGGGGCGTTTTTTCTCGTATGTCTGCTAGATTAATGTAGATGGGGCTTTCTCGGAATTTACTGGACATGCTGCATTTATCGATGACAATGCTTTCACGATATAGAATCATCACTAAATGTTACGGTACTTGTCACGCGCTCGTCGAGGGCTCGAGGCTGGTGAAAATAATGTGTGTTCGGGTCATGTGGTTGCTGGCTAGGTACCGTCGACGGATGACATGGTGAGTTGGTGACGACGCATTCTTCGTTCAGAAACACGCGCTCCATCGCGACAAGGGATGCCGCCTTTGCCACGAGGGCCACCGATGGCACGGGTGCTAGATCGTTCGCGACGATGGCGTCCACCGCGGCTGGAAGGAGCGCATGTGGTCGCCAGAGTTGATCACGATGTAATTCGAACCCTGGCTGGCTTAGTGTGTCAGTGCATACCAAACCAATGGATTGTAGCCAGTTCTTATTCTTGAAACCCTTGCGCAGCTTTTATTGGCACCCCTAGTGGACACGGTCTACTCTGACGCGCATCATCTTGATCGCCTTCAGAACGTGTTTAGCGAAAACAAGTCTTTGCCGAGTGTGTTAGAAAACACACGGCAAACTGCGGCCTCTTCGGTGCAAGTACACTCGGCAAAGGTTTGCCGATTTGATGTTTGTCGCGTAGGATTTGCCGCAAAGCCTTTACTGAGTTCGCAGTGTCTTGCCGAGTAATTCGCCCAAAGCGAGCCTTTCCCGTTGTGTGAGCACACCGACACCACCTCTGGCGGTACGGAGCACAAGATGACGCGTAGCGCCGCTCTTAGGGCATCTCCAATCGGGCGACCCAAACGGACGTGTTGGGTCGTTCGATTTTGGTTGTTTGCGTCGGGCTCCGAAGACGCGGATAGAGGAGGATGTCCGTTGTTTTTTTTGTTCCCAACGCAGTGTCAGACCCAAATTTCTATTCTTCTTTCCTATTTATACTACTAGTTCGTCCAAGAACCAGGTGAGCTCCGGCCATCCCCGTCGAGCCCCGGCCCGGCGGCCGGCCTCCGTCCCCGCACCGCCCGGTGGCCTCCGTCCCCGCCCGTGGCCGTGCCCGCCCGCCCCGTGCCGTCCGAGGCCAGCTCCGGCCCCGCCCGCTCGTCCCGCTCCTCCTCTCCCCGGGGCCGACCTCCGTCCCCGCCTCGGCCCGGCGGCCTCCGTCCCCGCTCCTCGGCGCCGCGGTCCGACGAGGTCGACGCCGCCGCCGACGCAGCGCCATGCACGGCGGCGATGACGGGCTTCCGGCAGAGCTCGACAGCGGTGAGCGCGGCTCGCATGTCGAGGATGGTACGGCGGAGCCCGTCGGCGGCGGCGACGGGGTCGGTGCCGGGGCGCGGCGAGCGGGTTCCCCGGGCTCGCCGAGCTCGATGCCCGCGCAAGTGCGGGCCGGCGGCCGAGAGCACGACGGCGCGCGCGGCGGGGAGGCGGTCGAGGAGGGCCATGGCGCGTGGGATGTCCGCGAAGGCCTCCGGGCTGAGCGCGTTGCGCCGGGCCGGGCGGTTGAGGCGCACCTCGTAGACCGCCGCCGCCGGGTCCTGGCGTGCCACGGCTAGGGTCTTGAAGCTCCGCCTCCGACGAGCCGCCGCTGCTGGCCATTTGAGAGCTACCGCGACGCGCCCGGCTTGCAGGTGCTCGCGCGGCCGGCGGAGCTTCCTGGCGGCCTGGCTCAGGCGGGCGGCGGCGCGGCCTGGCTCAATGTGCTCCGTTTCGGCTGCGGCGACCTCCGGCATGGACGAAAAAAAATGGGTCGTGTTTAGCGGGGAGCCTCCACGCGAGCTCGACAGCGGCGGTTGGCCGGCGAGCCCTATTCCGGTGAGGAGCGAAGCCAACATCCATGGCAGAAAAAGAAAGAGAAGGACAGAGGAGAGAGAAGGCTGTGAGGTATGGGTGGATTAAGTAGTGTGGCTGCCATGTGGGGTTTGGGAGGACACGCGCGGATGACCAGAGACGCCCGAACGCGTCCGGCTCGCCCCAAATTGCTCCCAAATTTGGTCGAGGTTTGGGTCGTGCCGGACCTCACGGACCATCCGTTTTGCATTTGGATCTACGCATTGGGACACGTTTTACCCAAAAGGACGCACGCGGACGTTTTGTGTATCCGCGTCGGAGATGTCCTTAGGGCATCTCCAACCGCCTGACCCAAACGGACGCGCTGGGCCGTCCATTTTGGGCCGTTTGGGTGGCCAAGCGGACACCCGGACAGCGGCCCGCGTCCGCGTGTCCGTTTGGGTCGCACGGTGCGCACAACGCGCGGACGCACCGCACATGTAATAAAAAAACATAAATGAAAATGAAAAATAAAAACAACAAAAAATAAATTTAAACTACTGGTTAGTTAAACTAAGCCCTATTTTGGGCAATTTTTACGCAAAAGAAAGGCCTATATGGGCTTTAAACAAAAAAAAAAACCCTAGACAGGGTTTGCGAGCACACGGTGGCCGCCAGCAGTACTACCCCTAGTAGTACTCGTCGTCGTCGGCGTCGATGACGACGACGCCCCCTGGCGGCGACGCGCTGTTCCGGCTCGAAACGCCGGAGGGCACCGGGGACTCCGGCCAGGGCGACCACTGCGCCATTTCCCAGGCGGAGTGCGGGTTCGGCGGGCTCGCCGGCCTGCGCAGCCGTGCCCTCCGCGCGGACTCCTGCCGGAGCTGCTCCTCCGCTGCGGCCTGCAGCTCCGCCCGTAGCCGGAGCGTGGCCAGCGCTCCTCCTCCGCCGGGCGCGCGGCCCGGCGCGCTCCTCCTCCTCCCGGAGCGCCGCCTGACGCGTTGCCTCCTCCTGACGGCGCGCCAGCTCGAGGAAGGCCCACGCCTCCGCCTGGGCGTCCTCCTGGGCCTTCCTGGCCGCCTCCTCCAGCGCGGAGGCGCGCAGCATCTCGGCGAGGTGCGGCCATTTGGCCAGCTCGTCGAGATCGCTCTGCTCGCGGGACGCCGTGAGCGCCGCCTGCAGCTCCGGGTCGTCCTCCTCCGCCCGGGCCCGGGGCTGGTGCGGGGCCCGGGGCTGCTCGCCGATGTAGAGGCCGCCGGGCGGCGGCCAGCCCGCCTTGCAGGTGTGCGTGGCTGCGCGCGAGGCCGCGCCGTCGCGGAGGAGGTGAAGCACGTGTGCCGGCGCGCATCGTGCTCCACCTCGAACCACAAGTCCCGCTTGGGACTTGCGTCGCCGTAAGCGGGGTCTCGCCGGAGGTCCGCCGGCAGCTGCGCGCGGCGCCTCCGGATCTCCGCGACGCGGGCGCGGCCGGAGACCGGGATGGGCGGCACCGGAACCCTATCTGGGCTCAGGTGCCAGCCGTGGGGGAGGTGCACGTCCCCCCACGGCATTGGGACGCCGGCGTCCCAGAACATCTGCGCCACCGCTACGGTGACGTAGATCCGCTCGCGTCTGGGCGTCGCCGGCGGGCCCATGGCAAACGGCGCCGGGGCGACTGGCCGGCTGCTGCCGGCCTCGTGGTCGTTGGCGGACGGCTGGAACTCACGCTTCGGGGCCATGGCGGCGCGGAAGCTTCGAGCTCGCGCGTGCGGCCGGAGTGGAGAGTAGGGACTGGATAGGGACAGTCCCCTTCCCCAGTCCACATTTAATAGGACTGGGGCACCGACAGGTGGGCCAGCCACGCGGACGAGGCGGACACGCGAGGATGCCGCGTGCCATCCGCGGCCACGCAAACCCGGCCCAGATTTGGGCCGGGTTTGCGTCGTTCCGGACTCCGCGGCCGTCCGCTTATGCGGTGCGTCCCCGCGTTGGGCCGCGTTTTTGTCCGGCTCGACCCATCCGGATGCGCGGGCGCGGGATGGGTCGCCCCGTTGGAGATGCCCTTACGGCTCACCTTCTTTTCGCCCGTGTGGATGGCCTCACAGATACCGGGAGCTGCACACGCACGATGACGGCCGACCCAGAGTAGTTCGTTTTCATGAGAGTAGCATCATGGTAGGTCACGGCCCCGCCGCCGCCTCCCTCCCTCACAACCTCACGCACCATGATCTCGTCGCCACGTCGCGTCCTGCTCCTCCCACAGCTCAACTCCCGTCCGTGTGCGTGTCGGAGTCCTGGAACGAGAGTGCGAATTGGCCGTTGGAGCCGTTCGAGATTAGCGCGAGCTACTTTATTACCATGAAGAGAAGCATATACCGTTGCCATATTATGCACCAAGGTATTATAGTCTTCATCATTATCATCATCATCACTCTCATCATTAGAGGAAGTGTTAGGAGTCAAAGTAAGAGATACCTTTGATCCATTTGCCATAAGGCACATGTGCATACCGGAGGATGAAGATGAAGAAATTCTTGAATCCTCATTTGAAAACATGTCTTGATCCATAGAGTGTTCGGTTTCCTCTACATTGTTAGTCAACAAACAACTAGAGGAAATAGAAGAATTTTGATTATGGGAGCAAGACAAGGTAAGCATATCATCATGAGATCTATGTAAGCAATTTACACATGATATGCAAGGACTATCAACACAAGCATGTAGATTATTTTCAATGCTAGATGTGTTTAAGTCCAAAGAGGAAGCATTGCAATGGGATAGAGATGAAGAATCATCACTCTTGAGCACAATATCAACATTGCAATTTTCCTCACCAATCACCTGTTGGAGATATGCCCAAGAGGCAATAATAAAAGTGGTTATTATATATCTTTATGTTTATGATAAATGTTTATATACCATGCTATAATTGTATTAGCCGAAACATTGATACATGTGTGATATGTTAACAACAAAGAGTCCCTAGTATGCCTCTTAACTAGCTTGTTGATTAATGGATGATTAGTTTCATAATCATGAACATTGGATGTTATTAATAACAAGGTTATATCATTATATGAATGATGTAATGGACACACCCAATTAAGCGTAGCATAAGATCACGTCATTAAGTTATTTGCTATAAGCTTTCGATACATAGTTACCTAGTCCTTATGACCAGGAGATCATGTAAATCACTTATACCGGAAAGGTACTTTGATTACATCAAACGCCACTGCGTAAATGGGTGGTTATAAAGGTGGGATTAAGTATCCGGAAAGTATGAGTTGAGGAATATGGATCAACAGTGGGATTTGTCCATCCCAATGACGGATAGATATACTCTGGGCCCTCTCGGTGGAATGTCATCTAATGTCTTGCAAGCATATGAATAAGTTCATAAGAGACCATATACCACGGTACGAGTAAAGAGTACTTGTCAGGAGACGAGGTTGAACAAGGTATAGAGTGATACCGATGATCAAACCTCGGACAAGTAAAATATCGTGTGACAAAGGGAATTGGTATCGTATGTGAATGGTTCATTCGATCACTAAAGTCATCGTTGAATATGTGGGAGCCATTATGGATCTCCAGATCCCGCTATTGGTTATTGGTCGGAGAGAGTACTCAACCATGTCCGCATAGTTCGCGAACCATAGGGTGACACACTTAAGGTTTGATGTTGAAATGGTAGAACTTGAATATGGAATGGAGTTCGAAGTATTGTTAGAAGTCTCGGATGGGATCCCGGACATCACGAGGAGTTCCGGAATGGTCCGGAGAATAAGATTCATATATAGGAAGTCATTTTATAAGATTTAAAATGATCCGGAAGATTTTACGGAAGGTTCTAGAAGGTTCTAGAAAAGTCCGGAAGGAATCACTAAGGAAGGAGGAGTCCCGGAGGGACTCCACCTCCCCATGGCCGGCCAACCCTAGAGGGGGGAGTCCAAGGTGGACTCCACCAAGGGGGCCGGCCACCCCCCCTCATGGAAGGGGGAATCCCACCCCAAGTGGGATTCCCACCTTGGGTAGGTTTCCCTACTACATGGAAGGTTTTGGGTTGGGGTCTTATTCGAAGACTTGTAGTCCAACACTTGGGGGTTCCACCTATATAATGAGGGGCCAAGGGGAGGGGGCCGGCCACCCCAAGACCACAAGGTGGCCGCACCCCTTAGTGGCCGGCGCCCCCCTCTCCCAAACCCTAGCCGCCCCCTCTCTCCTCCACCACTCCCGCACGCTTAGCGAAGCTCCGCCGGAGTTCTCCACCACCACCGCCACCACGCCGTCGTGCTGCCGGATTCAAGGAGAAGCTACTACTTCCACTGCCCGCTGGAACGGGGAGGTGGACGTCGACTTCATCAACACCGAACGTGTGACCGAGTACGGAGGTGCTGCCCGATCGTGGCACCGTGATCAAGATCTTCTACGCGCTTTTGCAAGCGGCAAGTGATCGTCTACCGCAGCAACAAGAGCCTCATCTTGTAGGATTTGGAAATCTTCAAGGGTGAGTCTCGATCATCCCCCCGTTGCTACCGTCTTCTAGATTGCATCTTGGCTTGGATTGCGTTCTCGCGGTAGGAAAATTTTTGTTTTCTATGCAACGAATCCCTACAGTGGTATCAGAGCCGTGTCTATGCATAGATGGTTGCACGAGTAGAACACAATGGTTTTGTGGGCGTTGATGCTCTTGTTGTCTTTAGTTTGAGTACTTTGCATCTTTGTGCCATAGTGGGATGAAGCGGCTCGGACTAACTTTACATGACCGCGTTCATGAGACTTGTTCCTCGTTCGACATGCAACTTGTATTGCATAAGAGGCTTTGCGGGTGTCTGTCTCTCCTACTATAGTGAAGATTCAATTTACTCTTCTATTGACAACACTAGTATCACCGTTGTGGTTCATGTTCGTAGGTAGATTAGATCTCTCTCGAAAACCCTAAACCACGTAAAATATGCAAACCAAATTAGAGACGTCTAACTTGTTTTTGCAGGGTTTGGTGATGTGATATGGCCATAATGTGATGATGAATATGTATGAGATGATCATTATTGTATTGTGGCAACCGGCAGGAGCCTTATGGTTGTCTTTAAATTTCATGTTGAGTAGTATTTCAAAGTAGTTGTAATAGTTGCTACATGAGGTGAACAACCATGAAGACGGCGCCATGGACCTTGACGCTACGCCGACGATGATGGAGATGATGCCCGAAGATGATGGAGATCATGTCCGTGCTTTGGAGATGAAGATCAAAGGCGCAAAGACAAAAGGGCCATATCATATCACATATGAACTACATGTGATGTTAATCCTTTTATGCATCTTATTTTGCTTAGATCGCGACGGTAGCATTATAAGATGATCCCTCACTAAAATATCAAGATAATAAAGTGTTCATCCTTAGTAGCACCGTTGCCAAGACTTGTCGTTTTGAAGCATCTCGTGATGATCGGGTGTGATAGAATCAACAAGTGCATACAACGGGTGCAAGCCAGTTTTGCACATGCGGATACTAAGGTGGCCCTGACGAGCCTAGCATGTACAGACATGGTCTCGGAACACGTGATACCGAAAGGTAGAGCATGAATCATATGGTTGATATGATGAACACTTTGAGTGTTCGCCATTGAAATTACACCTTGTCTCGTGATGATCGGACTTAGGTGTGGTGGATTTGGTTCATGTGATCACTAAGACAATGCGAGGGATATTGTTTTGAGTGGGAGTTCACCTAGATTTTTAATTATGTTGAATTAAAATTTGAACTCAATTTGTCATAAACTTAGTCTAAACTTTTGCAAATATATGTTGTAGAGATGGCGTCCCCAATCAATTTTAACCAGTTCCTAGAGAAAGAAAAGCTTAAGAGCAACGGTAGCAACTTCACCGACTGGTTTCGTCATGTGAGGATCTTCCTCGCTGGCGAAAATCTGCAATATGTGCTTGATGCACCGCTAGGTGACCCTCCTGCAGAAACTGAAACCGATGAAGTAAAGAATGTTTACGTGACTCGGAAAACTCGGTACTTGATACGTCTCCGACGTATCGATAATTTCTTATGTTCCATGCCATATTATTGATGATATCTACATGTTTTATGCACACTTTATGTCATATTTGTGCATTTTCTGGAACTAACCTATTAACAAGATGCCGAAGTGCCAGTTGCTGTTTTCTGCTGTTTTTGGTTTCAGAAATCCTAGTAAGGAAATATTCTCGGAATTGGACAAAATCAACGCCCAGGGTCCTATTTTGCCACGAAGCTTCCAGAAGACCGAAGAGTCAACGAAGTGGGGCCACGAGGTGGCCAGGAGGGTAGGCAGCGCCCCCCCCCCCTTGGCCGCGCCGACCTGTCTCCTGGGCCCCTCGCGACGCCCCCTGACCTACCCTCCGCCTACAAATAGCCTTCGTCGCGAAACCCCCAGTACCGAGAGCCACGATACGGAAAACCTTCCAGAGACGCCGCCGCCAATCCCATCTCGGGGGATTCAGGAGATCGCCTCCGGCACCCTGCCGGAGAGGGGAATCATCTCCCAGAGGACTCTACGCCGCCATGGTCGCCTCCGGAGTGATGTGTGAGTAGTCTACCCCTGGACTATGGGTCCATAGCAGTAGCTAGATGGTTGTCTTCTCCCCATTATGCTTCATTGTCGGATCTTGTGAGCTGCCGAACATGATCAAGATCATCTATCTGTAATTCTATATGTTGTGTTTGTTGGGATCCGATGAATAGAGAATACCATGTTATGTTGATTATCAATTTATATCTATGTGTTGTTTATGATCTTGCATGCTCTCCGTTATTAGTAGATGCTCTGGCCAAGTTGATGCTAGTAACTCCAAGAGGGAGTATTTATGCTCGATAGTGGGTTCATGTCTCCGTGAATCTGGAGGAGTGACAAGAACCTCTAAGGTTATGGATGTGCTGTTGCCACTAGGGATAAAACATTGATGCTATATCCGAGGATGTAGTTATTGATTACATTACGCGTAATACTTAATGCAATTGTCTGTTGTTAGCAATTTAATACTGGAGGGGGTTCGGATGATAACCTGAAGGTGGACTTTTTAGGCATAGATGCATGCTGGATAGCGGTCTATGTACTTTGTCGTAATGCCCAATTAAATATCACTATACTCATCATAATATGTATGTGCATGGTCATGCCCTCTCTATTTGTCAATTGCCCAACTGTAATTCGTTCACCCAACATGCTGTTTATCTTATGGGAGAGACACGTCTAGTGAACTGTGGACCCCGGTCCAATTCTCTATACTGAAATACAATCTACTGCAATTGTTCTACTGTTCTCTGCAAACAATCATCATCCACACTATACATCTAATCCTTTGTTACAGCAAGCCGGTGAGATTGACAACCTCGCTGTTTCGTTGGGGCAAAGTATTTGGTTTGTGTTGTGCAGGTTCCACGTTGGCGCCGGAATCCCTGGTGTTGCGTCGCACTACATCTCGCCGCCATCAACCTTCAACGTGCTTCTTGGCTCCTACTGGTTCGATAAACCTTGGTTTCATACTGAGGGAAAACTTGCCGCTGTACGCATCACACCTTCCTCTTGGGGTTCCCAACGGACGCGTGCTGTACGCGTATCAAGCTCTTTTTCTGGCGCCGTTGCCGGGGAGATCAAGACACGCTGCAAGGGGAGTCTCCACAATCCAATCTCTTTACTTTGTTTTTGTCTTGCTTAATTTTATTTACTACTTTGTTTGCTGCACTAAATCAAAATACAAAAAAATTTGTTGCTAGTTTTACTTTATTTGCTATCTTGTTTGCTATATCAAAAACACAAAAAAATTAGTTACTTGCATTTACTTTATCTAGTTTGCTTTATTTACTGTTGCTAAAATGGGTACTCCTGAAAATACTAAGTTGTGTGACTTCACAACCACAAATAATAATGATTTCTTATGCACACCTATTGCTCCACCCGCTACTACAGCAGAATTCTTTGAAATTAAACCTGCTTTACTAAATCTTGTTATGCGAGAGCAATTTTCTGGTGTTAGTTCTGATGATGCTGCTGCCCATCTCAATAATTTTGTTGAACTTTGTGAAATGCAAAAGTATAAAGATGTAGATGGTGACATTATAAAATTAAAATTGTTCCCTTTCTCATTAAGAGGAAGAGCTAAAGATTGGTTGCTATCTCTGCCTAAGAATAGTATTGATTCCTGGACTAAATGCAAGGATGCTTTTATTGGTAGATATTATCCCCCTGCTAAAATTATATCTTTGAGGAGTAGCATAATGAATTTTAAACAATTGGATACTGAGCATGTTGCACAAGCATGGGAAAGAATGAAATCTTTGGTTAAAAATTGCCCAACCCATGGACTGACTACTTGGATGATCATCCAAACCTTTTATGCAGGACTGAATTTTTCTTCGCGGAACCTATTGGATTCAGCTGCTGGAGGTACCTTTATGTCCATCACTCTTGGTGAAGCAACAAAGCTTCTTGATAATATGATGATCAATTACTCTGAATGGCACACGGAAAGAGCTCCACAAGGTAAGAAGGTAAATTCTGTCGAAGAAACCTCTTCCTTGAGTGATAAGATTGATGCTATTATGTCTATGCTTGTGAATGATAGGACTAATGTTGATCCTAATAATGTTCCGTTAGCTTCATTGGTTGCTCAAGAAGAACATGTTGATGTAAACTTCATTAAAAATAATAATTTCAACAACAATGCTTACCGGAACAATTTTAGTAATAACTATAGGCCATATCCTTATAATAATGGCAACAGCTATGGTAATTCTTGTGGAAATTCTTACAACAATAATAGGAATTCACCCCCTGGACTTGAATCCATGCTTAAAGAATTTATTAGTACACAAACTGCTTTTAACAAATCTGTTGAAGAAAAGCTTGGGAAAATTGATATACTTGCTTCTAAAGTCGATAGTCTTGTTGCTGATGTTGATCTTTTGAAATCGAAAGTTATGCCTAATGAAAATCATCATAATAAAATTGTTACTACAGCAAATGCCATCCAAGTTAGAATTAATGAGAATATAAGATTGATGGCCGAATTGCGTGCTAGGTGGGAAAGAGAAGAAAATGAAAAAGAAGATAATATAGCTAAATTTTGGACTATTACCAGCACTAGTAATGCTAATACTGCACAAGTTTCTGCACCTCCTACTATTAATGGTAAAATAATTGGTGTTGGCAATGTTTCCACTTCAAATGCAAAGCGCGAAAAACTGCCCGAAACTGCTAAAACTGCTGAAACTGCCTGTGATAAAACTGCTGAAATTTTTTCCAACATTGGGGATGATGATCCCATTGCTTTAGATTATAATGGTTTAAATTTTGATGATTGCCACATCTCTGAAGTTATAAAGTTCTTACAAAAACTTGCTAAAAGTCCTAATGCTAGTGCTATAAATTTGGCTTTCACGAAACATATTACAAAAGCTCTCATAAAAGCTAGAGAAGAGAAATTAGAACGCGAAGCCTCTATTCCTAGGAAGCTTGAGGATGGTTGGGAGCCCATCATTAAGATGAATGTCAATGACTTTGATTGTAATGCTTTATGTGATCTTGGTGCAAGTATTTCTGTTATGCCTAAGAAAATTTATAATATGCTTGACTTGCCACCATTGAAAAATTGTTATTTGGATGTTAATCTTGCTGATCATTCTACAAAGAAACCTTTGGGGAAAGTTGATAATGTTCGCATTACCGTTAACAATAACCTTGTCCCCGTTGATTTTGTTGTCTTGGATATTGAATGCAATGCATCTTGTCCCATTATATTGGGAAGACCTTTTCTTCGAACTGTTGGTGCTATCATTGATACGAAGGAAGGTAATATTAAATATCAATTTCCTCTCAAGAAAGGTATGGAACACTTCCCTAGAAAGAGAATGAAGTTACCTTTTGATTCTATTATTAGAACAAATTATGATGTTGACACTTCGTCTCTTGATAATACTTGATACACACTTTCTGCGCCTAGCTGAAAGGCGTTAAAGAAAAGCGCTTATGGGAGAAAACCCATGTTTTTTACTACAGTACTTTGTTTTTATTTTGAGTCTTGGAAGTTGTTTACTACTATAGCAACCTCTCCTTCTCTTAGTTTTGTGTTTTGTTGTGCCAAGTAAAGTCGTTGATAGTAAGGTTCATACTAGATTTGGATTACTGCGCAGAAACAGATTTCTTTGCTGTCACGAATCTAGGCAAAATTCTCTGTAGGTAACTCAGAAAATTATGCCAATTTACGTGAGTGATCCTCAGATATGTACGCAACTTTCATTCAATTTGAGCATTTTCATTTGAGCAAGTCTGGTGCCTCAATAAAATTCGTCATTACGAACTGTTCTGTTTTGACAGATTCTGCCTTTTATTTCGCATTGCCTGTTTTGCTATGCTCGATGGATTTTTCGATTCCATTGACTTTCAGTAGCTTTGTGCAATGTCCAGAAGTGTTAAGAATGATTATGTCACCTCTGAACATGTATATTTTGATTGTGCACTAACCCTCTAATGAGTTGTTTTGAGTTTGGTGTGGAGGAAGTTTTCAAGGATCAAGAGAGGGAGATGATACGACATGATCAAGGAGAGTGAAAGCTCTAAGCTTGGGGATGCCCGGTGGTTCACCCCTGCATATATTAAGAAGACTCAAGCGTCTAAGCTTGGGGATGCCCAAGGCATCCCCTTCTTCATCGACAACATTATCAGGTTCCTCCCCTGAAACTATATTTTTATTCCGTCACATCTTATGCACTTTGCTTGGAGCGTCGGTTTGTTTTTGTTTTTGTTTTGTTTGAATAAAATGGATCCTAGCATTCATTGTGTGGTAGAGAGACACGCTCCGCTGTAGCATATGGACAAGTATGTCCTTAGGCTCTACTCATAATATTCATGGCGAAGTTTCTTCTTCGTTAAATTGTTATATGGTTGGAATTGGAAAATGATTCATGTAGTAATTTTCTATAATGTCTTGGATAATGTGATACTTGGCAATTGTTGTGCTCATGTTTAAGCTCATGCATCATATGCTTTGCACCTATTAATGAAGAAATACATAGAGCATGCTAAAATTTGGTTTGCATATTTGGTCTCTCTAAAAGTCTAGATAATATCTAGTATTGAGTTTGAACAACAAGGAAGACGGTGTAGAGTCTTATAATGTTTACAATATGTCTTTTATGTGAGTTTTGCTGCAACGCTTCATCCTTGTGTTTGTTTCAAATAGCCTTGCTAGCCTAAACCTTGTATCGAGAGGGAATACTTCTCATGCATCCAAAATACTTGAGCCAACCACTATGCCATTTGTGTCCACCATACCTACCTACTACATGGTATTTCTCCGCCATTCCAAAGTAAATTGCTTGAGTGCTACCTTTAAATTTCTATCCTCTACCTTTACAATATATAGCTCATGGGACAAGTAGCCTAAAAACTATTGTGGTATTGAATATGTACTTATGCACTTTATCTCTTATTAAGTTGCTTGTTGTGCGATAACCATGTTCCTGGGGACGCCATCAACTACTCTTTGTTGAATATCATGTGAGTTGCTATGCATGTTCGTCTTGTCTGAAGTAAGGGAGATTTACCACCTAATGGTTAGAGTATGCATATTGTTAGAGAAGAACATTGGGCCGCTAACTAAAGCCATGATCCATGGTGGAAGTTTCAGTTTTGGACAATATCCTCAATCTCATATGAGAAAATTAATTGTTGCTACATGCTTATGCATAAAAGAGAAGTCCATTATCTGTTGTCTATGTTGTCCCGGTATGGATGTCTAAGTTGAGAATAATCAATAGCGAGAAATCCAATGCGAGCTTTCTCCTTAGACATTTGTACAGGCGGCATAGAGGTACCCCTTTGTGACACTTGGTTAAAACATGTGCATTGCGATAATCCCGGTAATCCAAGCTAATTAGGACAAGGTGCGGGCACTATTAGTATACTATGCATGAGGCTTGCAACTTGTAAGATATAATTTACATAACACATATGCTTTATTAGTACCGTTGACAAAATTGTTTCTTGTTTTCAAAACCAAAGCTCTAGCACAAATATAGCAATCGATGCTTTCCTCTTTGAAGGACCATTCTTTTACTTTTATTGTTGAGTCAGTTCACCTATCTCTCTCCACCTCAAGAAGCAAACACTTGTGTGAACTTTGCATTGATTCCTACATACTTGCATATTGCACTTGTTATACTACTTTACATTGACAACTATCCATGAGATATACATGTTACAAGTTGAAAGCAACCGCTGAAACTTCATCTTCCTTTGTGTTGCTTCAATACCTCTACTTTGAATTATTGCTTTATGAGTTAACTCTTATGCAAGACTTATTGATGCTTGTCTTGAAGTACTATTCATGAAAAGTCTTTGCTTTATGATTCATTTGTTTACTCATGTCAATTACATTGTTTTGATCGCTGCATTCATTACATATGCTTACAATAGTATGATCAAGGTTATGATGGCATGTCACTCCAGAAATTATCTTTGTTTATCGTTTACCTGCTCGGGACGAGCAGAAACTAAGCTTGGGGATGCTGATACGTCTCCGACGTATCGATAATTTCTTATGTTCCATGCCACATTATTGATGATATCTACATGTTTTATGCACACTTTATGTCATATTTGTGCATTTTCTGGAACTAACCTATTAACAAGATGCCGAAATGCGAGTTGCTGTTTTCTGCTGTTCTTGGTTTCAGAAATCCTAGTAAGGAAATATTCTCGGAATTGGACGAAATCAACGCCCAGGGTCCTATTTTGCCACGAAGCTTCCAGAAGACCAAAGAGTCAACGAAGTGGGGCCACGAGGTGGCCAGGAGGGTAGGCGGCGCGGCCCCACCCTTGGCCGCGCCGACCTGTCTCCTGGGCCCCTCGCGACGCCCCCTGACCTACCCTTCCGCCTACAAATAGCCTTCGTCGCGAAACCCCAAAGCACCGAGAGCCACGATACGGAAAACCTTCCAGAGACGCCGCCGCCGCCAATCCCATCTCGGGGGATTCAGGAGATCGCCTCCGGCACCCTGCCGGAGAGGGGAATCATCTCCCGGAGGACTCTACGCCGCCATGGTCGCCTCCAGAGTGATGTGTGAGTAGTCTACCCCTGGACTATGGGTCCATAGCAGTAGCTAGATGGTTGTCTTCTCCCCATTGTGCTTCATTGTCGGATCTTGTGAGCTGTCGAACATGATCAAGATCATCTATCTATAATTCTATATGTTGTGTTTGTTGGGATCCGATGAATAGAGAATACCATGTTATGTTGATTATCAATTTATATCTATGTGTTGTTTATGATCTTGCATGCTCTCCGTTATTAGTAGATGCTCTGGCCAAGTTGATGCTAGTAACTCCAAGAGGGAGTATTTATGCTCGATAGTGGGTTCATGTCTCCGTGAATCTGGAGGAGTGACAAGAACCTCTAAGGTTATGGATGTGCTGTTGCCACTAGGGATAAAACATTGATGCTATGTCCGAGGATGTAGTTATTGATTACATTACGCGTAATACTTAATGCAATTGTCTGTTGTTAGCAACTTAATACTGGAGGGGGTTCGGATGATAACCTGAAGGTGGACTTTTTAGGCATAGATGCATGCTGGATAGCGGTCTATGTACTTTGTCGTAATGCCCAATTAAATCTTACTATACTCATCATAATATGTATGTGCATGGTCATGCCCTCTCTATTTGTCAATTGCCCAACTGTAATTCGTTCACCCAACATGCTGTTTATCTTATGGGAGAGACACCTCTAGTGAACTGTGGACCCCGGTCCAATTCTCTATACTGAAATACAATCTACTGCAATTGTTCTACTGTTCTCTGCAAACAATCATCATCCACACTATACATCTAATCCTTTGTTACAGCAAGCCGGTGAGATTGACAACCTCACTGTTTCGTTGGGGCAAAGTACTTGGTTTGTGTTGTGCAGGTTCCACGTTGGTGCCGGAATCCCTGGTGTTGCGCCGCACTACATCTCGCCGCCATCAACCTTCAACGTGCTTCTTGGCTCCTACTGGTTCGATAAACCTTGGTTTCATACTGAGGGAAAACTTGCCGCTGTACGCATCACACCTTCCTCTTGGGGTTCCCAACGGACGCGTGTTGTACGCGTATCAGTACTCTCAAGTTCAGTGTGCCATCCTGTGCAGTCTGGAATCTTCAAAAACGTTTTGAGCACCACGATCCTCATGAGTTGGTCAATGAGCTGAAAGCTATATTTGAGACTCATGCGGCCGTGGAATACTATGAAGCATTGAAACACTTCTTCAGCTGTATGATGGAAGAAGGTAGCTCTGTTAGTGAGCACATGCTCGTTATGACCGGGCATGCGAAGAAACTCAGTGACTTGGGAATAGTGATTCCTAACAGATTGGGGATTAATCGTGTCCTTCAATCACTGCCACCAAGTTACAAGAACTTTGTGATGAACTACAATATGCAGAACATGAACAAAGAGTTACCTGAACTTTTTGGCATGCTAAAAGCTGCTGAGATTGAGATCAAGAAAGAACACCAAGTGTTGATGGTTAACAAGACCACCAGTTTCAAGAAACAGGGCAAGTCTAAGGGAAAATTCAAGAAGGGTGGAAAGAAAGCTGCCACGCCTCCCATGAAACCTAAGAATGGCCCTAAGCCTGATGCTGAGTGCTATTACTGCAAGGAGAAGGGACACTGGAAGCGTAATTGCTCCAAGTATCTGGCTGATCTGAAGAGCGGCCTTGTCAAGAAGAAGAAAGAAGGTATATCTGATATACATGTTATAGATGTTTATCTCACTGGTTCTCGTTCTAGTACCTGGGTATTTGATATTGGTTCGGTTGCTCATATTTGTAACTCGAAACATGAACTACAGAATAAACGAAGACTACTGAAAGATGAAGTGACGATGCGCGTTGGAAACGGATCCAAAGTCGATGTGATCGCTGTCGGCACACTTCCTCTACATCTACCTTCGGGATTAGTTTTAAGCCTAAATAATTGTTATTTTGTACCCGCGTTGAGCATGAACATTATATCTGGATCTTGTTTAATGCAAGACGGTTATTCATTCAAGTCTGAGAATAATGGTTGTTCTATTTTTATGAATAATATCTTTTATGGTCGAGCACCTGAAAAGAATGGCTTATTTCTGTTAGATCTCGATAGTAGTGATACGCATATACATAACATTGATGCTAAGCGAATTAAATTGAATGATAATTCTACTTATATGTGGCACTATCGTCTTGGTCATATTGGAGTGAAACGCATACCGATGGATTACTTGAATCACTTGACTTTGAGTCACTTGATACATGCGAAGCATGTCTAATGGGAAAAATGACTAAGACTCCATTTTCTGGTATGATGGAGCGAGCTACTGACTTATTGGAAATCATACATACCGATGTGTGCGGACCAATGAGTGTAGCATCGCGCGGTGGTTATCGTTATGTTCTAACCTTCACAGATGATCTGAGTAGATATGGGTATATCTATTTCATGAAACAGAAATCCGAAACTTTCGAGAAGTTTAAGGAATTCCAAAGTGAAGTAGAAAATCAACGTAATAAGAAGATTAAATTTCTACGATCTGATCGCGGAGGTGAATATCTGAGTTATGAGTTTGGCATGCATTTAAAGAAATGCGGAATACTTTCACAACTGACACCGCCGGGAAGACCACAACGAAACGGTGTGTCCGAACGTCGTAATCGAACTCTCTTAGATATGGTTCGTTCTATGATGTCTCTTACTGATTTGCCGTTATCATTTTGGAGTTATGCATTAGAGACAGCCGCATTCACTTTAAATAGAGCACCATCAAAATCCGTAGAAACGACACCGTATGAATTATGGTTTAATAAGAAACCTAAGCTGTCGTTCCTTAAAGTTTGGGGTTGCGAAGCCTATGTAAAAAAAGTTACAACCGGACAAGCTAGAACCCAAAGCGGAGAAATGCGTCTTCATAGGATACCCTAAGGAAACTATAGGGTACACTTTCTATCACAGATCCGAAGGCAAAATCCTTGTTGCTAAGAACAGAACCTTTCTTGAGAAAGAATTTCTCACTAAAGAAGTGACTGGAAGAAAAGTAGAACTCGATGAGATTGATGAATCTTTACTCGTTGATCAGAGTAGCGCAGTACCGGAAACTGTTCCTGTGCCGCCTACACCGGCAACAGAGGAAATTAATGATAATGATCATGAAACTTCGAACGAGGAAACTACTGAACCTCGCAGATCGACAAGGGAACGTGCCACTCCCGATTGGTATGATCCTTGTCTAAATGTCATGATTGTGGACAACAATGATGAGGACCCTGCAACGTATGAAGAAGCGATGATGAGCCCAGATTCCAACAAATGGCAAGAAGCCATGAAATCCAAAATGGGATCCATGTATGATAACAAAGTATGGACTTTGGTAGACTTACCTGATAGCCGCAAGGCTGTCGAGAATAAATGGATCTTCAAGAGAAAAACAGATGCTGATGGTAATATTACTGTCTATAAAGCTCGACTTGTCGAAAAGGGTTACCGACAAATTCAAGGAGTTGACTACGATGAGACTTTCTCACCTGTAGCGAAGCTAAAATCTGTGAGGATTTTGTTAGCAATAGCTGCATTTTTCGATTATGAGATTTGGCAGATGGATGTCAAAACGGCGTTCCTTAATGGAGACATTGAGGAAGAGTTGTATATGGTACAACCCAAAGGTTTTGTCGATCCTAAAAATGCTGACAAAGTATGCAAACTTCAGCGTTCAATCTATGGACTGAAGCAAGCATCGAGAAGTTGGAACCGATGCTTTGATAAGGTGATCAAAGACTTCGGGTTTATACAATGTCATGGAGAGGCCTGTATTTACAAGAAAGTGAGTGGGAGCTCTGTAGCATTCCTGATATTATATGTAGATGACATATTATTGATTGGGAATGATATAGAACTATTAAGCAGTGTAAAAGGTTATTTGAATAATAGTTTTTTAATGAAAGACCTTGGTGAAGCATCGTATATATTAGGCATCAAGATTTATAGAGATAGATCAAGACGCCTAATAGGGCTATGATACGTCTCCGACGTATCGATAATTTCTTATGTTCCATGCCACATTATTGATGATATCTACATGTTTTATGCATACTTTATGTCATATTTATGCATTTTCCGGCACTAACCTATTAACGAGATGCCGAAGAGCCGATTCTTGTTTTGTCTGCTGTTTTTGGTTTCAGAAATCCTAGTAAGGAAATATTCTCGGAATTGGACGAAATCAACGCCCAGGGGCCTATTTTACCACGAAGCTTCCAGAAGACCGAAGAGGAGACGAAGTGGGGCCACGGGGTGCCGCCACACTAGGGCGGCGCGATCCAGGGGGGCCCGCGCGGCCCTAGCGTGTGGTGCCCCCGTGATGCCTCCTGACCTGCCCTTCCGCCTACATATAGTCTTCATCGCGAAACCCCCAGTACCGAGAGCCACGATACGGAAAACCTTCCAGAGACGCCGCCGCCGCCAATCCCATCTCGGGGGATTCAGGAGATCGCCTCCGGCACCCTGCCGGAGAGGGGAATCATCTCCCGGAGGACTCTTCACCGCCATGGTCGCCTCCGGAGTGATGAGTGAGTAGTTCACCCCTGGACTATGGGTCCATAGCAGTAGCTAGATGGTTGTCTTCTCCTAATTGTGCTTCATTGTCGGGTCTTGTGAGCTGCCTAACATGATCAAGATCATCTATCTGTAATGCTATATGTTGTGTTTGTTGGGATCCGATGGATAGAGAATACTATGTTATGTTGATTATCAATCTTTTATCTATGTGTTGTTTATGATCTTGCATGCTCTCCGTTATTAGTAGAGGCTCTGGCCAAGTTTTTACTCTTAACTCCAAGAGGGAGTATTTATGCTCGATAGTGGGTTCATGCCTCCATTAAATCTGAACAAAGGATGAAAGTTCTAAGGTTGTGGATGTGCTGTTGCCACTAGGGATAAAACATCGATGCTATGTCCGAGGATGTAGTTATTGATTACATTACGCACCATACTTAATGCAATTGTCTGTTGTTTGCAACTTAATACTGGAAGGGGTTAGGATGATAACCTGAAGGTGGACTTTTTAGGCATAGATGCATGCTGGATAGCGGTCTATGTACTTTGTCGTAATGCCCAATTAAATCTCACTATACTCATCATATCATGTATGTGCATGGTCATGCCCTCTCTATTTGTCAATTGCCCAACTGTAATTTGTTCACCCAACATGCTATTTATCTTATGGGAGAGACACCACTAGTGAACTGTGGACCCCGGTCCATTCTTTACATCGAATACAATCTACTGCAATACTTGTTCTACTGTTTTCTGCAAACAATCATCATCCACACTATACATCTAATCCTTTGTTACAGCAAGCCGGTGAGATTGACAACCTCACTGTCATGTTGTGGCAAAGTAATTTGGTTGTGTTGTGCAGGTTCCACGTTGGCGCCGGAATCCCTGGTGTTGCGCCGCACTACACTTCGCCGCCATCAACCTTCAACGTGCTTCTTGACTCCTACTGGTTCGATAAACCTTGGTTTCTTACTGAGGGAAACTTACTGCTGTACGCATCACACCTTCCACTTGGGGTTCCCAATGGTCGTGTGCTGTACGCGTGTCAAGCTAAATTTCTGGCGCCGTTGCCGGGGAGATCAAGACACGCTGCAAGGGGAGTCTCCACAATCCAATCTCTTTACTTTGTTTTTTTGTCTTGCTTTGCTTTATTTACTATCTTGTTTGCCATATTAAAAACACAAAAAATTAGTTACTTGCATTTACTTTATCTAGTTTTCTTTATTTACTGTTGCTAAAATGGGTACTCCTGAAAATACTAAGTTGTGTGACTTCACAACCACAAATAATAATGATTTCTTATGCACACCTATTGCTCCACCTGCTACTACAGCAGAATTCTTTGAAATTAAACCTGCTTTACTGAATCTTGTTATGAGAGAGCAATTTTCTGGTGTTAGTTCTGATGATGTTGCTGCCCATCTCAATAATTTTGTTGAATTGTGTGAAATGCAAAAGTATAAAGATGTAGATGGTGACATTATAAAATTAAAATTGTTTCCTTTCTCATTAAGAGGAAGAGCTAAAGATTGGTTGCTATCTCTGCATAAGAATAGTATTGATTCATGGACTAAATGCAAGGATGCTTTTATTGGTAGATATTATCCCCCTGATAAAATTATATCTTTGAGGAGTAGCATAATGAATTTTAAACAATTGGATAATGAGCATGTTGCACAAGCTTGGGAAATAATGAAATCTTTGGTTAAAAATTGCCCAACCCATGGACTGACTACTTGGATGATCATCCAAACCTTTTATGCAGGACTGAATTTTTCTTCACGGAACCTATTGGATTCAGCTGCTGGAGGTACCTTTATGTCCATCACTCTTGGCAAGGCAACAAAGCTTCTTGATAATATGATGATTAATTACTCTGAATGGCACACGGAAAGAGCTCCACAAGGTAAGAAGGTAAATTCTGTCGAAGAAACCTCTTCCTTGAGTGATAAGATTGATGCTATTATGTCTATGCTTGTGAATGGTAGGACAAATGTTGATCCTAATAATGTTCCGTTAGCTTCATTGGTTGCTCAAGAAGAACATGTTGATGTAAACTTCATTAAAAATAATAATTTCAACAACAATGCTTATCGGAACAATTCTAGTAACAACTATAGGCCATATCCTTATAATAATGGCAACGGCTATGGTAATTCTTATGGGAATTCTTACAACAATAATAGGAACACACCCCCTGGACTTGAAGCCATGCTTAAAGAATTTATTAGTACACAAACTTCTTTTAACAAATCTGTTGAAGAAAAGCTTGGGAAAATTGATATACTTGTTTCTAAAGTCGATAGTCTTGCTGCTGATGTTGATCTTTTGAAATCGAAAGTTATGCCTAATAAAAATCACAATAATAAAATTGCTACTACAGAAAATTCCATCCAAGTTAGAATTAATGAGAATATAAGATTGATGGCCGAATTGCGTGCTAGGTGGGAAAAATAAGAAAATGCTAAAGAAGACAATGTAGTTAAAGTTTGGACTATTACCACCACTAGTAATGCTAATGCTTCACATGTTGCTGCACCTCCTACTATTAATGGTAAAATAATTGGTGTTGGCAATGTTTCCACTTCTAATGCAAAGCGCGAAAAACTGCCTGAAACTGCTAAAACTGCTGAAACTGCCTGTCATAAAACTGCTGAAATTTTTTCCAACATTGGGGATGATGATCCCATTGCTTTAGATTATAATGGTTTAGATTTTGATGATTTCCATATCTCTAAAGTTATAAAGTTCTTACAAAAACTTGCTAAGAGTCCTAATGCTAGTGCTATAAACTTGGCTTTCACGAAACATATTACAAACACTCTCATAAAAGCTAGAGAAGAGAAACTGGAACGCGAAGCTTCTATTCCTAGGAAGTTAGAGGATGGTTGGGAGCCCATCATTAAGATGAAGGTCAATGACTTTGATTGTAATGCTTTATGTGATCTTGGTGCAAGTATTTCCGTTATGCCTAGAAAGATTTATAATATGCTTGACTTGCCACCATTGAAAAATTGTTATTTGGATGTTAATCTTGCTGATCATTCTACAAACAAACCTTTGGGGAGAGTTGATAATGTTCGCATTACCGTTAACAATAACCTTGTCCCCGTTGATTTTGTTGTCTTGGATATTGAATGCAATGCATCTTGTCCCATTATATTGGGAAGACCTTTTCTTCGAACTGTTGGTGTTGTTATTGACATGAAGGAAGGTAATATTAAATATCAATTTCCTCTCAAGAAAGGTATGGAACACTTCCCTAGAAAGAGAATGAAGTTACCTTTTGATTCTATCATTAGAACAAATTATGATGTTGATGCTTCGTCTCTTGATAATACTTGATATACACTTTCTGCGCCTAGCTGAAAGGCGTTAAAGAAAAGCGCTTATGGGAGACAACCCATGATTTTACTACAGTACTTTTATTTTATATTTGAGTCTTGGAAGTTGTTACTACTGTAGCAACCTCTCCTTATCTTAGTTTTGTGCATTGTTGTGCCAAGTAAAGTCGTTGATAGTAAGGTTCATACTAGATTTGGATTACTGCGCAGAAATAGATTTCTTTGCTGTCACGAATCTGGGCCTAATTCTCTGTAGGTAACTCAGAAAATTAAGCCAATTTACGTGAGTGATCCTCAGATATGTACGCAACTTTCATTAAATTTGAGCATTTTCATTTGAGCAAGTCTGGTGCCTCAATAAAATTTGTATTTACGAACTGTTCTGTTTTGACAGATTCTGCCTTTAATTTCGCATTGCCTATTTTGCTATGCTTGATGGATTTTTCGATTCCATTGACTTTCAGTAGCTTTGTGCAATGTCCAGAAGTGTTAAGAATGATTATGTCACCTCTGAGCATGTAAATTTTGATTGTGCACTAACCCTCTAATGAGTTGTTTTGAGTTTGGTGTGGAGGAAGTTTTCAAGGATCAAGAGAGGAGGATAATACAATATGATCAAGGAGAGTGAAAGCTCTAAGCTTGGGGATGCCCCGGTGGTTCACCCCTGCATATTTCAAGAAGACTCAAGCGTCTAAGCTTGGGGATGCCCAAGGCATCCCCTTCTTCATCGACAACATTATCAGGTTCCTCTAGTGAAACTATATTTTTATTCCGTCACATCTTATGCACTTTGCTTGGAGCGTCGGTTGTTTTTGTTTTTTGTTTTGTTTAAATAAAATGGATCCTAGCATTCATTGTGTGGGAGAGAGACACGCTCCGCTGTTGCATATGGACAAATATGTCCTTAGGCTTTACTCATAGTATTCATGGCGAAGGTTGAATCTTCTTCGTTAAATTGTTATATGGTTGGAATCAGAAAATGCTACATGTAGTAATTGCTAAAATATCTTGGATAATTTGATACTTGGCAATTGTTGTGCTCATGTTTAAGCTCTTGCATCATATACTTTGAACCTATTAATGAAGAAATAGAGCTTGCTAAAATTTGGTTTGCATAATTGGTCTCTGTAAGGTCTAGATAATTTCTAGTATTGAGTTTGAACAACAAGGAAGACGGTGTAGAGTCTTATAATGTTTACAATATGTCTTTTATGTAAGTTTTGCTGCACCGCTTCATCCTTGTATTTGTTTCAAAAAACCTTGCTAGCCTAAACCTTGTATCGAGAGGGAATACTTCTCATGCATCCAAAATCTTTGAGCCAACCACTATGCCATTTGTGTCCACCATACCTACCTACTACATGGTATTTCTTCGCCATTCCAAAGTAAATTGCTTGAGTGCTACCTTTAAAATTTCTATCCTCTACCTTTGCAATATATAGCTCATGGGACAAATAGCCTAAAAAACTATTGTGGTATTGAATATGTACTTATGCACTTTATCTCTTATTAAGTTGCTTGTTGTGCGATAACCATGTTCCTGGGGACGCCATCAACTACTCTTCGTTGAATATCATGTGAGTTGCTATGCATGTCCGTCTTGTCTGAAGTAAGGGAGATTTACCGCTAGAATGGTTAGAGCATGCATAATGTTAGAGAAGAACATTGGGCCGCTAACTAAAGCCATGATCCATGGTGGAAGTTTCAGTTTTGGACAAATATCCTCAATCTCATATGAGAAAATTAATAATTGTTGAATGCTTATGCATAAAAGAGGAGTCCATTATCTGTTGTATATGTTGTCCCGGTATGGATGTCTAAGTTGAGAATAATCAATAGCGAGAATAATCACTGTTTTGTTAGGGCAAAGTACTTTGGTTGTGTTGTGCAGGTTCCACGTTGGCACCGGAATCCCTGGTGTTGCGCCGCACTACACTTCGCCGCCATCAACCTTCAACGTGCTTCTTGACTCCTACTGGTTCGATAAACCTTGGTTTCTTACTGAGGGAAACTTACTGCTGTACGCATCACACCTTCCACTTGGGGTTCCCAACGGTCGCGTGCTGTACGCGTGTCAGGCTATCACAGAGTACATACCTGGACAAGATTCTAAAGAAGTTTAGAATGGACGAAAGTAAGAAAGGGTTTTTACCTATGTTACCAGTCAAGGTCTTGAGTAAGACTCAAGGACCGGCTACGGCAGAAGAAAGAGAAAGGATGAGTCAGATCCCCTATGCCTCGGCAGTAGGCTCTATTATGTATGCCATGCTATGTACTAGACCGGATATAGCACATGCTGTTAGTTTGACTAGCAGATATCAAAGTGATCCAGGAATGGAACACTGGACAGCGGTCAAGAATATCCTGAAGTACTTGAAAAGAACTAAGGATATGTTTCTTTGTTATGGAGGTGACCAAGAGCTCGTTGTAAGCGGTTACACCGATGCAAGTTGGAACACTGATCCTGATGACTCTAAGTCACAGTCTGGGTACTTGTTTATATTGAATGGTGCTGCAGTAAGCTGGGCAAGCTCGAAGCAGTGCACGGTGGCGAAGTCTTCAACATAATCAGAGTACATAGCGGCTTCAGAGGCTTCATCAGAAGCGGTATGGATGAAGAGGTTCATTGTAGAGCTCGGTGTGGTTCCTAGTGCATTGGACCCACTAGTCATTTACTGGGACAACATGGGTGCCATCGCCAATGCACAAGAACCAAGGTCACACAAGAGGCTGAAGCATATCAAGCTGCGTTACCACTCGATTCGCGAGTACATCGAAGATGGAGAAGTAAAGATTTGCAAAGTACACACTGATCTGAATGTAGCAGATCCGTTGACTAAAGCTCTCCCTAGGGCAAAGCATGACCAACACCAGAATGCCATGGGTGTTAGGTACATTACAATGTAATCTAGATTATTGACTCTAGTGCAAGTGGGAGACTGTTGGAGATATGCCCAAGAGGCAATAATAAAAGTGGTTATTATACATCTTTATGTTTATGATAAATGTTTATATACCATGCTATAATTGTATTAACCGAAACATTGATACATGTGTGATATGTAAACAAAAAAGAGTCCCTAGTATGCCTCTTAACTAGCTTGTTGATTAATGGATGATTAGTTTCATAATCATGAACATTGGATGTTATTAATAACAAGATTATATCATTTTATGAATGATGTAATGGACACACCCAATTAAGCGTAGCATAAGATCACGTCATTAAGTTATTTTCTATAAGCTTTCGATACATAGTTACCTAGTCCTTATGACCATGAGATCATGTAAATCACTTATACCGGAAAGGTACTTTGATTACATCAAACGCCACTGCGTAAATGGGTGGTTATAAAGGTGGGATTAAGTATCCGGAAAGTATGAGTTGAGGCATATGGATCAACAGTGGGATTTGTCCATCCCGATGACGGATAGATATACTCTGGGCCCTCTCGGTGGAATGTCGTCTAATGTCTTGCAAGCATATGAATAAGTTCATAAGAGACCACATACCACGGTACGAGTAAAGAGTACTTGTCAGGAGACGAGGTTGAACAAGGTATAGAGTGATACCGATGATCAAACCTCGGACAAGTAAAATATCGTGTGACAAAGGGAATTGGTATCGTATGTGAATGGTTCATTCGATCACTAAAATCATCGTTGAATATGTGGGAGCCATTATGGATCTCCAGATCCCGCTATTGGTTATTGGTCGGAGAGAGTACTCAACCATGTCCGCATAGTTCGCGAACCGTAGGGTGACACACTTAAGGTTTGATGTTGAAATGGTAGAACTTGAATATGGAATGGAGTTCGAAGTATTGTTCGAAGTCTCGGATGGGATCCCGGACATCACGAGGAGTTCCAGAATGGTCCGGAGAATAAGATTCATATATAGGAAGTCATTTTATAAGATTTAAAATGATCCGGAAGATTTTACGGAAGGTTCTAGAAGGTTCTAGAAAAGTCCGAAAGGAATCACTAAGGAAGGAGGAGTCCCGGAGGGACTCCACCTCCCCATGGCCGGCCAACCCTAGAGGGGGGAGTCCAAGGTGGACTCCACCAAGGGGGCCGGCCACCCCCCCTCATGGAAGGGGGGAATCCCACCCCAAGTGGGATTCCCACCTTGGGTAGGTTTCCCTACTACATGGAAGGTTTTGGGTTGGGGTCTTATTCGAAGACTTGTAGTCCAACACTTGGGGGTTCCACCTATATAATGAGGGGCCAAGGGGAGGGGGCCGTCCACCCCAAGACCACAAGGTGGCCGCACCCCTTAGTGGCCGGCGCCCCCCTCTCCCAAACCCTAGCCACCCCCTCTCTCCTCCACCACTCCCGCACGCTTAGCGAAGCTCCGCCGGAGTTCTCCACCACCACCACCACCACGCCGTCGTGCTTCCGGATTCAAGGAGAAGCTACTACTTCCGCTGCCCGCTGGAACGGGGATGTGGACGTCGACTTCATCAACACCGAACGTGTGACCGAGTACGGAGGTGCTGCCCGATCGTGGCACCGTGATCAAGATCTCCTACGCGCTTTTGCAAGCGGCAAGTGATCGTCTACCGCAGCAACAAGAGCCTCATCTTGTAGGATTTGGAAATCTTCAAGGGTGAGTCTCGATCATCCCCTCGTTGCTACCGTCTTCTAGATTGCATTTTGGCTTGGATTGCGTTCTCGCGGTAGGAATTTTTTTGTTTTCTATGCAACGAATCCCTACATCACCATATCATTACCTCGTGTCTTGCTACACGTTGGTGAAGTGGAAGAAGATGATAACTCATCATGACCGGAGGTGGAAGCAACTTGGAGCTCTTCATGATGTGAAGGGGAAGAGAGCTCCTCGGAGTCACCATCGACCAATTGAGAAGTGGATCCACCAAACATTTCCTTAAGCTTGATCCACATCTCATGAGACGATTTTCGCTTTATATATATATCAAGAACCTACGAAAATCGGGTCTCAAGGAGAATAAAAGCTCATTAGATACTTGAGCTTCAAGATGTAAGTTTTTCTCATCCTCTAAAGATAGATTTTGAGAATCCATCGGAGGAGAAAAACCGACATCTAGAAATTGATCTATATGTGGACACAAGGTCTGAAGATTACAAAGTAAGCAATTTCGCCACAAAAGATAATTTGTGCCATTAAAGACAATTGTGTCATTGTGCACTATACTAGCCGACATATTTACTCTCAAGGCGGTGAAGCCTTAAACAAGGAGAGACCTTGCTCTGATACCAATTGAAAGATCGAGATGTCGCCTAGAGGGGGGTGAATAGGCAATTAAAAACTCTTACGGATTTGTCTTGTAATAATGCGGAATTAAAATATCGTTTAGTTTACAAGCACAAACCCTAAATATGCTAAGCTCAACTAAGTGTAACAATAGCAACTAGAGCTAAGCAAGATAGGCACAAGATATATGTAGCACAAGTGATAGCAAGATATATGTACTTCAAGCACGATGGCTATCACAAGGAAAGAGAGCTCGGGTATAGAAATAACCGAGGCACACGGAGACGAGGATGTATTCCTGTGTTCCCTTCCTTTGCAAGAAGGTACGTCACGTTTGGAGGAGTGGAGATCCCACGGAGGATTCCCCGCGCCACGAAGGCTCACCCTATTCTCCGAACCACACCCACGAAGGATAATGGCCCTTTCCTTATGGTTAGCTTTTCCTCCGCTCCGGAGATGGCAAGCACCACAACCACTTCACAAGCTCCACGAAGGAGAAGTCCGGGCCTCTTCACAATCTTCTTGAAGAGATCACCGGAGCACCAACCAAATCAACTAGGAGGTCTCCCTCCAAGAGTAACAAGCTCACGGTATCTCACTCGAACTAATCGTGGTGGAGAGCTCAACACTATGCAATGATGCAAAGCAAGAACACTAGAGGTGTTCAAGTCCTTCACACTCAAATCCCACCAAAGCAACGAATGCTAGGATGAGATTGGAGAGGAAGAACAATGGGGAAAGTCAACAAAAGACTCCAAGATCTAGATCCCAAGAGTTCCCCTCACTTAGAGGAGAAATGGATTGGTGGAAGTGTAGATCTAGATCTCCTCTCTTAGATCCCTCAAGAATTAGCAAGAATCATGGGGGGAGACAAGAGAGAGAGCAAGTTCTTCAAAGGCAACAATGGAGGTGAGAGAATGGAAGAACTAACTCAGCCCAAGGTGGAAGAAGGGCTATTTATAGCCCAAGAGCAAATATAACCGTTGGGGAAAAGTTGGGCTGAGTCAACCGTCGAGGAGGCCGGTCAACCGGGCCTGGGGCCGGGCCATCTGGTCTAGGGCCCGGTCAGACCGGGCCACAGACCGGACCAGCCGGTCCAAACCGGTCGGCAGGCCGGACCCCGACCGGGGTAACTTTGTGTCGTCCAGGAGGTCACCCGGTTGGCGCCCGGATGGCGCCCAGTTGGCGCTCGGTTGGCGCCCGGTTGACCGGTCGGCACGCCGGGCCAGCCGGTTGGAAGGTTGGCTGACCGGGCGGCAGACCGGAACCGGCCGGCGCATGGGCCGGTCCGACCGGGTCCCTGACCGGGTGAGCAGGAAAACATGTTATACAAAAACTGTGATAACTTTTGTGTCCGGACCCCGATTGTCATGAAACCAATTTTGTTGGAAAGATAACGAAGAATAGAACCCCAACAAAAACTGGAAATATGGAGACTCCTCACAGAACATTTTAGATGATTTTAGAGAGGGAGTCTCCCACCGTCAAGAAACGGTGAAGACTCACAAATGCTCCCCCATACACTATGATGGGAAAGCTCCATTGATGCACATCTTCACATGTCCATTATCACCAAATGGACGACAAGCTTCAAGCATGTGATCCACTTGAGATGATCATCTTGAACTTGTCCAACTCAACCTTGTATCTTCTCATACTCTCATACGATAGAGCATGGATAATATTGAGTTCCACATAAGAACTCCATCTTCATTTCTTATTCTTGATCATATCACATATATGTCTTCAAATCGATGATCTTGATGCCAATACACAAGATGTATCTTTATTTACATGGCATCCATACTTGAATCCAACACATGGAATACAAGTAGAACCTATGGAATATTCCTTCATATAAACTCAATGAAAACATTAGTCCATAGGGGTTGTCATTAATTACCAAAACCACACATAGGGGCAATGTACCCTTACACTAGACACAAAACGACTGAGTTTACTTACAGTAAAGGAGATGTCAGGCCTCGTGGCGCTGGCTAAATACATAAGCGAACCAATGATCTGCGAATATCGCAATTGATCTCCAACAATTCCTTTATTCTTACGAATTATCACACTAGGATCATAAGGCGTTGGAGAAGATTTGCAGTCGCTATACCCGAAGCGACTCATGATCTTTTCCACATAGTGGGACTGAAGCAATGTAATCCCACCATCGTCATCCTTCAGGAGCTTGATGTTTAAGATCACATCAGCTACTCCCAAGTCCTTCATCTCAAAACAACGAGATAAGAACTCCTTGACCTCCTTAATCATAGTAAGGTTGGTCCCAAATATTAATATGTCATCGACATAGAGACAAAGAATAACTCCCTCGCCCCCACCATGGCGATAGTATACACACTTATCAGCTTCGTTTACAACAAAGCCTTCAGCGGTTAAAGTTCTTTCAAACTTCTCATGCCACTGCTTAGGTGCTTGCTTAAGCCCATACAAAGACTTCAGTAATTTACACACCTTTCCTTCTTGACCATCTACTACAAACCCGTCAGGCTGCTCCATATATATTTCCTCTTCAAGCTCTCCATTTAGGAAAGCAGTCTTAACATCCATTTGATGAACGAGAAGACCATGTGAGGAAGCCAAGGGTAGTAGCACTCGAATGGTGGTCAATCTGGCAACATGTGAGTATGTATCAAAGAAATCTTCACCTTCTTTCTGGGTATAACCCTTGGCCACAAGACGTGCCTTGTACTTTTGAATAGTACCATCAGGCCTAAGCTTTTTCTTGAACACCCATTTACATCCTACAGGTTTGCACCCATAAGGACGATCAGTAATTTCCCAAGTTCCATTGGCTAAGATGGAATCCATCTCGCTACGGACAGATTCCTTCTAGTAGTCGGCATCCAGAGATGCATAGGCTTCTGAAATACAAGTGGGGGTGTCATCCACGAGGTACACAATGAAATCATGTCCAAAGGACTTTGCAGTCCTCTGTCTCTTGCTCCTTTTGGGAGCTTCATTGTCATCCTCCACAGGATTATCAAAGTGTTCTATAGCCATGGTAGGTTCAGGAAATAATTCTTGAGTAGATGAACTGGACATCTCCTGAATTGATGAGCTAGACGTTTCTTTCATAGGAAAGATGTCCTCAAAGAAAGTCGCATCATTCGACTCCATACCAACATGCATGTCGGATACCTCAGATTTTACTATCAAAAATATGTAGCCAATGCAATGAAATGCATATCCCAGAAGAACACAATCCACGGTTTTTGGTCCAAGCTTGCGCTTCTTGGGTATCGGCACATTTACTTTCGCCATATAGCCCAAGTTCGTAGGTAAGAGAGTTTTAACCTTTTCCTTTCCCATTCCTCAAAAGGGGTAATGGTTTTGTTCTTTGTGGGGACACGGTTTAGGACATGACATGCAATCAATATCACCTCCCCCCACCATGCCTTGGATAGACCCGATGTATCTAACATGGCGTTAACCAAATCAGTTAGAGTACGGTTCTTTCTTTCGGCCACCCCATTTGACAGAGGTGAGTAGGGAGGCGTCCTCTCACGGATAATACCATGTTCCGCACAAAAAGAATCAAACTCGTTGGAAAAATACTCTCCGCCACGATCAGACCTTAGCCGCTTGATCTTTCGATCAAGTTGGTTTTCTGCTTCAGCTTTAAATTTTTTGAAGTGATTAAGAGCTTCATCTTTAGATTTCAGGAGGTACACATAACAATATCGAGTAGAGTCATCAATTAAAGTCATGAAGTATCTTTTCCCTCCTTTTGTCAATTCACCATTCATTTCACAAAGATCTGAATGTATAAGCTCTAGTGGTGCCAAGTCTCTTGCCTCCGCAGTCTTATGAGACTTACGTGGTTGCTTAGCTTGCACACATACTTGGCACTTGGATTTCTTGACAATAAAAAATTTCGGAATTATATTCATATTCGCTAGCCGCGTCATGCACCCAAAACTAATATGACAAAATCGTGAATGCCAAATATCGGACTCACTATCATTGCACACATGATTAATAATTTGAGTACATAAGTCTGACAAAGATAAGCGGAACAAGCCTCCGCACACATAACCCTTTCCAACAAATTGTCCACATTTGGAAATTACAACTTTATTGGACTCAAAAACCAACTTAAAACCATCTCGACATAAAAGCGATCCGCTAACGAGATTCTTATTAATGGAGGGAACGTGCTGCACATTCTTCAGCTGGATGGTTTTCCCGAAGTAAACTTCAGATCCACTGTACCAACACCACAAACAGAAGCACGTGAGTCGTTTCCCATCAGCACGGAGGAAGTCCTTGCGACCTGATAAGAAGAAAACATAGAGACATCAGAACATACATGTGTATTGGCTCCGGTATCTATCCACCAATCAGGAGAATTACATACTGAAAGGACAGTACGAGAAATACCGTACCCAACGTCCTTCATCTCAGTATCAACGCCAATAACAACATTTGCGGACTTGCCGCTGTTGTCACGCCGATCATGGCGTTCTGGGCAATCAGGAGCCCAATGTCCAGGAGCGCCACAAACATGACAATTCCCTTTCTTCTTATAAGGAGTCTTCCTTCTGAAGTTGGTTGAGTTGGAGGCTTTGTTCTTTACGTCAAACTTGCCTTTTCCATTGTTCTTATTCTTAGACTTGTGAGATTGGAAGTTCTTCTTCTGTACCACATTGGCACTAGAACCTCCCTCAAAACTACGAGCGTGTGTGTCCTTTGCTCTCGCCTTCTCTTCCACATGAAGCGAGCCAATGAGATCCGAAACAGAAAACTCTTGTCTCTTATGTTTCAGAGAAGTAGCAAAGTTCCTCCACGAGTGAGGAAGCTTGACAATAATGCCACTGGCCACAAATTTGTCCGGTAAAGTACACTTAAACTGCTCGAGTTCTTTGGCAAGGGACTGAATCTCATGAGCCTGCTCAACCACGGAGCTCTCATCAATCATCCTGTAGTCATAGTATTGCTCCATGTCATACAATTCAGTGCCAGCGTTCGAGACCCCAAATTTGGCCTCGAGCGCATCCCACGCATCTTTATCATGGTCGAAAGCCATGTACGGGTCAACAATGTTGTCCCCAAGAATGCTGAACAAGGCCACCTTAAACATGGCGTCGACCTTCTCAAACTTTTCCTGCTCCTCTGCAGAGAGAGGCCCCTCAGGTCCAGCATATGTGGCGCTAAAACAGCCTAGGTTTGTAAACCATAGAACTGCCTTTGTGCGCCACCTCTTGTAAAGCATACCATCAAAGAGGGGAGGTCGAGTAGCGGCAGCAACGCTGCTTGAATTGATTTGCCTATAATCAGGTTTTTGGATTGTTGAATATATAAGCAAATATCCATATGAAATAATCCGTACAAGTAATTGATAAATCATGACTATGAAAATAACAGATAAACTAATCGTGCAGACTAGAAAGGTAGATGAACAGATCACATCTAAACAAGACAAACCGATCGCATCTACCGTAGAAACTAGAAGTAGAAACTCTAACAGAACTACAAGATCACATACTTTGCAGCAGCGTCGTTGTCGCCCATGTTGAGGTTGCCGAAGAAGTTGCTGAGGTCCGGGAAGAAGTTGTCGGTGTGGAGAAACTCGTCGTTCGATGCCGGAGCGCTCCCCAAAAACCTGATTTCCCCTCACCCGTACAGGTTCATGAGAGGTAGGGTTCCGGAGGCCTACTGTCCCGGCAGTCAGTGCACACCGACGAACGGGATGAGGAAGACGAAGGCGGCGGCGCAATGAACTGGAAACAGGTAGTCGCGTATGCATCTGGTCATTACGGCTAGGGTTGCGCAGGGTCTTATGTAGTGCGGTTCGGGAAGGTAGTGGGGCGCAGCCCACGTCCGAGTCGGCAAAACCACGATCCAGAAAAACCGGAAGGCAAAACGGCTGATTAACGCGTCCGTTAATGACTCAAAATTGATTACACAATTAATTTCCCAAACAGCAAAAAGATAAGCTCGGCTCGGCGAGATTCCCGCAACCCGCGGCGCGTCGTGGCGAGGCGTGGCGAGGCGAGGCGGGCGGCGGAGGAGGAGGAGTTCGCGAGGGCTCTCTCTCTCTTCTCACTCACTTACTAGGACTAGAACAACCCACCTTATATACCACTCCAACTCTCTCCCAACTAGTAATGTGGGACTAAACTTTAGCCCCCACTAGTGCTGCCACTGATTTTTGGAATGGGCCATATGAGTTTCAGAATTTGATCATGGGCCACGGGCCAAAGGCCAAATGCCCAAAATTCCAGCAGCAGATACAAGTTACAGAAAGACCCTTTTATAACACTCGCACGAAGAACCAAAAAATTTGAGATAAGATCCTCTACATTTACAGAAAACACCCTAGCATAAAAGCAAAGAAAGCGATCCATTGCCTTAGTGTCTTCGCCACCGATCGATGGCGATCTCAAGGCGTTGCCGCCGAGATTCGAAGGCTGAGTGCTCGATAGCCCTGTTCCGACGAAGAACCTCTGCCCGCCGGCCGTTGTACCATCGCCAGGGACGAACCACTTGGAGAATGCACCTCCTCGAGCTCCGTGACAGAGATTCAATCAAGGCATCCACGATGGAGGTTGAGCTCGGGCCTCCCTTTCGGCCAAGGATCACGACGCCGAACCACGACGCCATGTGTTCCGCACAGAGGATCTTGAACGATCCATAGCACCCTTCAGGCAGACACCGAGGCAGCTCCGCTGGAGAAACCACGATGTCGTCGAATCCCTCCTTGCCACCATGGCAGGCTGGGGAAGACAGCAACAGCAGGCTTCCCACACAGGAGCAACGTCAGCAAGAGAGGCAAGATCCAACTCCCGGATCCAAAATCGGCGCCCCTTTCCTCACCACCTCCTCGCCTCCATGGCCGGCCAGGGGAGAAGAAGCATGGTACCTTTCTGTTGCTGGACGCCGCTCTCCCTCGCCACCACGGCCGGTTGAGAACTCATCCAACTAGCAGCAAAATCCGAGAAGAAGAGAACTTGATGCCACCGCTTTATTCTTGGAGGCGGTGTTGCTGCTTCCCATACCATGCTTGGGAAGCATCAGCACAACCAGCAGAAACCTAAAGGCGCCATGGATCCAGTGGCTAGGACCCAGAGCTCCACCTCCTCTAAGGGCAAGGTGCCCAAACACCGGCAGAAGCCGAAACAATAGAGAAAACCTACAGATCTAAGCCCTAAACTACTCCGGCGCCTAACCTAGACCAACTTCGGCCAGCTAATCCGGCGGAGTGGCTGTTGACGGCCCGGTCAAAGAGGAGAGATCCTCAAAGCTGCTGTAGCAGGACGAGAGCAGGGGAGGGGGAAAGTGACGCTTGTGGTGAGAGATCAAAAGCTTGAATGGTGGAGCTCTGATACAACGTGTTGTTGCCAACAAAGACAAGGATATGCAGAGAACAACAATTCTACAGAGAGACAAGGTGGTCAGCGTGGTGTTCAACATACTTCTACCACTTTTCTGTTTTTCTTTGTTTCCGTTTATTATTTGGTGCAACTGAATTAGCTGAAAACTAGGATCAAGAGACCGAGCCTACCAGTAGTGCCATCCCACTACCACCTCGTGCCATCCCACGAGGGACAAACATGGCGAGCTAATCCATTAGGGCATCTTCTCCAACGGGGAGGCCCAAATGCAAAAAAATCGTCCGTTTGGGTTTTCTCAGACAAAATCTGCTCCCAACCCAACTTAAAAACGGACAGGTGCAGCGTCCGACCTGACCCAAAACTGACGCAAATTTGGGAGATTTTTGAGGCGAGCCGGACGAACGCGGGCGTCCATTGTATCGGCCTATGTTCGCGTCCTGGCCCATGTGACAGAGACACAAAACACAACCACATGGTCCCAGCTTTTTCTCTCTCCTCTGTCTTCGCTGTTTGCTTTTCCCCATGAAAACCTTTAACGCTACTCGCCGGATTGGAGCTCACCTAGCCGAGCTCCGGCACCACCCTCGCCTGGAGACCCCTACCGCCGCCGCCTCCTTTTTTTCAGCCATGCTGGAAGTCGCCGGAGCAGAAACGAGCGCCGCCGGCCACGATGTCGCCGGCCTCGACGCCGCCCCGTGCCTCGCTGCGCCCGCGCCCCTCGCGCCGCCCCGTGCTACCTCGTCGCGCGCCCAGGGCCGCCCCCGCCGACCCGCAGCGCGGCCTCCGGCGAGGCAAGCACAGGCGCAGCACGGATTTCTTGCAGTAGTACTCCGCGGCCAAGCCGCAGCACCGGGTGTCGTCGACCGCGGCGCGAGCGCCCGCGCCGCAGCGCCCTCACCTTCTAGCACAGAGGCGCGACGACGCCGACGACGCCTTGCGGTCCGAGCCACGAGCGGCCATGCACCACGCAACGGCCGAGCGCAAGACGGCCGCGCACCGCTTCGCCAGGACGCCCGCTCCATGGCCAGGGGTGCCGCTCCGCCTAGCTCGCGCCCAGCTGCCTACGACGCCCGTTGGAGGGCCAGGACGGGACCTGCAAGGAGGCGGCCGCGAACACAGAGCCCGCGGAGACGGGGCAGCGCGCGACGATGGGGTTGCGCCTGCGGCGGCGAACGGGGCCTCGCCCGCGGCGATCCGGCGAGGGCGACGTCAGATGCCTCGAGGCCGGCGAGGCGCTCGCGGAGTCAGGCGGCGCAGAAGCCGGTGGCATGCTGCTGGAGCTCGAGCTGGCGGCCATGGAGGAGCTGGTCAAGGTGGCGCAGGTGGACGAGCCGCTGTGGGTGTCCAGCAGCCTGGATAGCAGCGTTCGCCCGCGCGCTCGGTCCCAGCCCCGCCGGCTTCGTCTCCGAGGCCACCCGTGACGCCGCCACGACGCCCGCCGCGCCTCACCATGCCGTTGCGCGTCTCCTCTTGCCTCGTCGGATTTGGGTCGTGGCTGTGCGTTGGGGAATAAAATTCGAGGCGGACCTCCGTGAACGTCCACGCGATATCCGCGTGTCCGCAGGATGACCCAGACGAAATACACCATCTGTTTGGGTCATGGTGTTGAAGATGCCCTTAGGTCTCCGTGACATGCACAAACACAAGCTACCTCTGGCGACGCGCTCAACTGAAGGTAACAAAAAGGAGAAAACCAATCCGACCAGAATTATATGCACCACCCGTAGAGCTGTTTCTTTTAGTACTCCCTTCGATGGAAAATACATACACGCTCGACAAGCACCCGGTACATCTAAGAAAAAAACAATAACTAAAAAAAGATTTAAAAAATTCGTTTTTTTTTGGAAATCAAAGATGATCAAGTATTATACTTGTATAGAAATATTTTAGGAGGAAATCATTTTTATTGTATCCTGGGTAAAAAGACAAAAAAACGAAAAACCCCATGTCTATGTACTATTCACGCTATATTTGTCATAAATTTGTTTTTTTGCCTAAAATACTATGGAAATTAGTTTGAACCCACGAATTTTTATATGGATAAAATACTTGATCACCTTTTGTTTCCATGAGGATTGAGATTTTTTGAAATTACTGTAATTTTAAGGTTTATGGGGTGGATAGCACTCCCTTCGATCCCTTTTAATTAACTCTATTTTTTAGTACAAAATTGTATTAAGTTAGAGTAAATTAAAGAGTCCGGAAGGACTGAGGAGTACTTTCAAAAAAAGAACTTACATTCGGCCACCGGCCGGTATCACCTGAAGGAAATATCTAGGTCGATGGGTCATCTCATTTGGCACGCAGAAATTTCTTGCCAATTACATCTACTGCAACTGCAAGCGTACATAAACCTCCTCTAAGCAGCGACAATGTCCTGAGTGACACCTGGCTTGCGTCATCGCCAGCCATTGACTAATCCAGGATCACGACAAAGCCATAGTATGATTGAGGAAGTTTCATTACTATAACATCCCTCGATGGCTCGATCGTCATCGCCGGTCATTGACTAATCCGTCCACGCCATTGATGCTCCAAGCATCCAAGCAAGGCTCCTACTAGTTTAATTGCGTTAATGCCCAGTCCGCCAGTCGTGGACGCGTAAGTCGTAACGACCGGCAGCTTCACCTCAAGAAGGTCGCCATGGATGAGGCAGAGGGATAGGTTGCGTGAGCAAGCAACGGAGAATCGTCGATGGTGGTGGTGCTGCTCGCCGTGCCGGCCGCGGTGACCGCGGCCGGCGGGTTCGTGCACGCGTTCCACTTCTCGATCCTGCTGTGGCCGTTCAACCTCGTGCTGCCGCACTCGCAGCTGCGCCATCTGCGGCGCGTCTGCGCCACGCTCCGGAGCGCGGGGGCTCACTACGACGCCGAGCTGCGCGCTTATCTCACCGCCCGGCCCCGCCGGAGAGTGCCAGCACAGCCGCTGCAGCCGCTCGGCGGCTTTTAGAGACGGCCGGGGGAGCTGGGAGCAGCTCGTCTCGCCCGCCATGCTAGCCCTCATCTACATCTCCTACTGATGTGTTGCCAAGGTTCTTGCGCGCTGGAGCTGCTTCATTCTGGCGGTGCTCGTCTTGGATAGATTCATACATTTGCTACAGAATTTTCTTTCGAATTTGCACATGTATACACATGGTGACATGGGTCTTTCGTTACTTTTGCCTCGCATTCGTCGGTGATGAACTTCTTGCTATGTGAATTGAATGGCCTGGATTCACGTTTGGACGAGAGTTCTCCACCTGTATCCGAAATTGAATTACAGGAAAGCACAGTAGTGTTCACATTGCGTAGCTCCTAAATTAACATTGCAGTGTAAATTTTAGATCATAGGTGAAAGTACCATGTCACATATATGGCCGGTACTTCTACGCAAGTGTTGCTATCCTTTACCAAGCCTTCGGAGCCACAACATCTTTGAGCGCTAGACACTCGACAGCAACAAGCCACACCATCACTACAATTTCTCAGGCCCTCTTCTCCGCCATCAGTTTCAACGAGAGGAAAGAGGGAAAGTAAAATTGCAAGAGTGAGAACTAACATGTGGTAAAAGACCGAATATTTTTCAGTAGGATGCGACTTTCGTGGGAACAATTTCTTGACTCGTCTTTCAAAGGTGCTTATAAAGATAGGGTGTATAGAGAGGTGCTTAGACTACTCATAGTAGGAGTAACTTTACTAGTAACTAAGTGTCCAACTCAACAAATTTGCTTATGTGGCAAAGAGTTAATGAGGAGAAAGGATGAAGTAACATAGCTAGTTACTATAACATCACACTTCTCAAGATACAATGAGTCTATAAGCTAATTAATGAAGACATATATGATACTACCTCCGATTCAAGGAATAAGGCGTCCTCGTTTTACGTGTTTTTCGTTTGACTAAGAATTACTTCAAATATATAAAGATTGTTTGTACGAAATTAGCATCATTATAAAGTATTTTTCTATACGAATCCAACGATACTAAGTACATATAATATAACCAAGATTTTGTTGCTTAATTTTTAAGGTCAAAGTTTGCCTTGGAATACGTGTGCGCCTTATTCCTTGTAGTACTATTTTGATGTTACTAACCACTATAAATATAGTAACATAGATCATGTTACTACTTTATGTTACCCCTATGTGCGTTCATAGGGGTAGGAGTATGTGTATATACGTTCATAGGGGTAGGAGTATGTGTATATACGTATACGTGAGCATCCACATGTACACTATGTTTTGCAAATAAAAATGAAAATTCCAAGAGTTCCTTAAATTTAGACAACTGCTCAAACACACGGTGCCAAATACCAAAACGGCCTCCCTACCCTCTCTCCACAAACACTACAAAGTTCTCGTTTGCTACAAGTAAACTCTTGATCACGAAGGTTTAATTACATGTTGTAAGAAGGGAACTCATCCAAACGGACGATTCCATCTCTTGAGAAGATGCTGTGCCTAAGCAGTAACTTGGCCGAGATAAATTACCTAAGGACTGCAATTAGAGTGCCCATTTATAAAGGTACGAACGAGATAACATTGGTCTTATAGTTGGATGAAAAGAGTAACATAATGTTTCAGTATCAATCATCACACGAATAGCAAAACATCCAAATTCGCTTCTGTCAAAGTCTAGCGCTCACTCATTCAGACTACAACAAAAAGTATGCTATGCACTTTTTAAGTTTGAAAGAGGACTATTTCCTCTACGTCACAACATGACAATAAGTAGAACGTGCAGGTTGACAGTTACCAACAAACTAGTTCAACATTCAACACAACATAAAGACAGCTAAGTGGAGCTGATGAAATGTGGATGCATGTTAAATATAACAGACAGAACTGAGAAACCAAAAATGGTTCATATGATTCTCCCGAGTAAACATAGAAAAATTGGTCTCTTGTCCACATCTAACCCACTCCAAACCTCAAAAGCATTACATAAAATTGATGATATCTAGAACAAGACCAGTCCTGCAGCAGGTAAGAGCACACCAGATGAAGAGCTCTCCTAGGCCACCAGAGTGCTGGCTGTGGTAGATTCACTGCAGATAAGCAAGGATAACTTGTCAGAATATACCTTATTAACAACTGGAAACCAAACATGCAGTACAGAATACAAAGCTATTGAGCAAATACAAGCACAACAGAAGAATTCACACTTGAATCCAAATATATAAAATTCAACTGAGGATGCTATGGGTCAAACATCAACTACTGCAACAATTTCGAGAATGCAAACAAGGATCAATCAAATGTATGTGCCAACAATCCAGCTTAGAGATCTTAACGTTTAAGGAAATAATCAGGTTATCATGCCATTCTTACCAAATAAAGAGGCATAAATGAAATTTATCTGCTAACTGGAAAACAAGTTACGCTCATTGTAAATTCCATATTTATGCGAAGACAACCGCAATAAGCAGCACACAGCTTTTTCAGTCAAGCAGAACTCATCTTGATAGAATTAACTGCTACTTACACTACTGGAGGCGCAAAAACTTATGCGTATTCAGCATCTATGCTATGGAAACATACAGAGAAGCATATATAACTCAACAAACATCCAATAACCATCACCAGGCATGCTTTAGCGAGCCAAGTTAGCTTAAATGGATAATATGATAAGAAGCATTTCACCGCAACAAATTTCAACCTAGTTATTTGAGCTAACATACATAAAAATTAGTGATCCGAACTCAGACAATGCATTTAAAAGCTAACTGGTTTGATGATGCATAACAGTATGTTTAACTAAGATATGGCCCAAGTGACTTACTACTTCCAGGTGGGTGGGAGCTTCTTGGTGCGCTTGTAGTAGCGAGCAAGGCGATGGATCCTGCTCTCAACAAGAATGAGCCTGAATTTAGAGTCCTTGTCCTTCCTGTTCCTCTCAAGATGCTTCCTAATGGCCACAGCCTTCTTGATGAGGAAGTAGAGGTCCTCTGGGATGTCAGGGGCCAGACCTACACACCACCACAAAATCCTCGCATGTCAATGCACTTGTCCGAGCACAGAAAACTCGAGAACAATGCAGTTCAGTCTGACAAGGAATGGATCTGACCATGGGCCTTGAGGATGCGGAGAATCTTGCTCCCGGTGACGCTCTTGACGAGGGGGATACCGTGCTGGTCACGGAGCAGAACGCCGATCTGCGAGGGCTTCTGCCCCTTCTTCGCAGCCTTGATGATCAACTCATCAACCTGCAGACGAACGAGACGCATCAGAACAAATCAAATCGAATGAATCAAGCCAAATCGGAGAGCAAATCGAAGAGAGGGGAGTGTTATCTCTTACCTCGGCGACGGGTGTCTTGACCCAGACTGGGGCGGTCCTCTTGTACGGCAGCGCCGACGACGAGATACCCTTCCTGCGCCACAGAGTCACGGAGCAGCCATCATCAGACCAGATGAACCAGTGAAGCGAAGAAATACTAGTACGGGATGTGCGGGGGAGAGGCGTTACCCGCGGCTGTGCATGCGCCCCATGGCTGACGACGGTGTGTTTTGCTCCGGCGACGGCGGCGGCGGTTGCCTGCAGCTGCAGCGGCGGCGCGAACAGCGAGAGGAGCTCGGGCGGCGGCGGGATTGAGGCGGGCGGCTTAGGGTTTGGGGTGCTACTTATAATGCTGCGGTGGCTCTGGGGTGTGATGCTAGGGCTGGATCATTTTGGGCCGGGCCGTATGTACATCCTTGTACTGGCGGAGAATGGTTTTCGGCCCTCTAACTGTTTTTTCTTCTCCTTCCCTTAAAACGGAGGGTTTTTTTGTTGTGTAAAATTTCCAAATTTTCGTGTGCTCCTTTGCAATGGTATGTCATGGTCTGTTGGATCGTGTAGGCTTTGCAATGTCTTTTTACAAGAACATGCTAGAATAGTTACATAGTTCATGTAGAAAGAGCCAAAGAGGTAAAAAGGTCAGGGGATCATTCAACTAGACAGCGGAGGTACCCCGAAACTATGGTGAGCGACTCATGCACGGTTGAGCGAAGGTTCGTGCCGGAGTTTGGGCACTTCAGTCATGGAGACACGGTAACCTGCTGGTAGCTGCCGCTAAGAAAATTAACTGCCGCTCAGAAAATTCCTGGGACTCGAGGATCTGGACAGCCTCGATGTGGTGATCAGTGTGACGCTGGCTTCAGTTCGCTAGTCTGGCAGCAGCTTTAGAAATGCAAACGTTCTTTTGACTCCTGATATATGGCCATATGGGGAGATTATATATTTAAACAAGGTTGAAATGCCGACTGTCATTCAGGAATTTCGCTAGCGTCTGCGCACAGCCTGGTTTCCGGCAGACTTTCATCCCAAATGTAAGTAGCAAAACCAGAAAACACTGATTCATTATGTATGTGTGAATGGTTGAAAAATTGGGGTGACGTCTTGAAATGGCATAGCCGTTTAAAAATAGAAGGCGTTGCAGGGTTAAGCATTTTTACCCAGACGCTCTAAAGATTCGAAGAAATATATATCCAGCTCACGCTGTAACCCTTCAGTGTACACCCAAAAGAAAATAACACCAAGGGGCAATGAAATGGCATGCAAGTTCAGATTGTCACGCAGCTGGTCGTCCAGGAAACTCAATTCCAAGGTTTCTGGGAGAGGATTCTTTCTGGTCATCCGCAGAAGTTATAAGCAGAGACAATCGATAAAATATAGACCAAAGCAACATGCACACAGTGCAGATATGATAGGCAGATAGTCCCTCTGTCCCATAATACAAGATATTACTACAACTAAATACACTCCTATAATTGTTGTAATAACATCTTATCTTTGTGGATGGAGGGAGTACTTCATACTACAGTGCAGAAAACGATCAAACACTCCAAAACACACAAATGAGACATCTCAAAATATTCAATAACCAAACAAACCTAAAAGAGCCACGCAAAAAAAAGTTATGCAAAATGGCTACGAATCCTGAGTGACCAGCAAGTCGTCTATCTCCCAAACAAATGAGAGGCCTTAAAACAAGCAAGGGAACATGCAGCTCACCTGCTGCTAGATGTGAAGAGCAAATGATTTAGCAGGAGTACAAGAAATCACACAAGATATCACAATACAAAATACCACAAGTTACTGATGCATAGGGGAACCCAACTGATAATGAACAGTGGTTTTGCTTCTCTTCGAACTTACCTGAGCATAGGGGAACCCAACTGATTATGAATTCCATTGTCAGCAAAAACATGGAAATGTATGGATTCCGCAGAAAGTTTCTCAATCCTAAGACATCTTAATATAACATATTTACAGTAGAGGCTTCCTATCTATAAACTAACAGCACAAAGTTATAGGCCAAAGAAACAGCATGTAGGTTCACTGGTCATGGCAATTTTGATTAAAATCTACTGAGGTGGTTCACTGGTCATGGCATGCAAACCTCTAAAGATAACATATAAACATACTAGGGATAACTCCTTGTATGCAACTGGAAATTTAAACAGTTCCGGTATATGACAGTGACATCGCGGGCACCAACCAACACAAGGCTAAGAAAGGAAATAAGGAATCCAAGAACTTTTAAGTGGAAAATAAGGAATATAAACAAATGGTGGATCCAAGCAGATTGAATTCTTCTAGGCACTATCACGAGGCTAAGAGAGGAAATTTTTGTTACTAAAACAGTACATCCTATTGATATTGTCACCATCTGATTACACACTATCAACGACTAGGCTTATTATTCTGCCAAATTGCAGAGAAATAAAAAAAATGTTCCAGTGAAAGAACAAATTTATGTTGTTGGTTAGTGTAATACATGTAAACTGAAATACCAGGACGAATTCAATGTTTTTTGCAGATATTACTAAATCGTAGCTCTAAATATGTCTGAATTCCAATTGCAAATCTACAACCTTACCATCACAAGTCACTAATTAGATTAAAACCAAGCATCTTAATAGCCCCATAAAAAAATGGATAAACCAAGGCAGGATTACTCACTTTCTGGCCATGATATTTATTGAATTAATCGGTTTACACTATATTTCTTACTATCAAAGGCTTCTGATATGAGTGCAGCGAAAGTAAGGACAATCAATGATCCGGCAAAACTAGAACAAAATCATAATATTGTATAGGTGAATTGAACGGTAGACTGACTGATTGATTTCAATGTTCTGCAGAGCACTAGTTAATAGTAGGTCCATACATTGGTACATTTTAACAAACACATAGTGAGGGACGACAAAACTAAAACATGAATGTAAACAGCCGAATTACATGAATTGATCAATTGAAACAGGAATAATCCCCAAGCCAAAAACCAAATGTATCAATGATAAGTTCTACAGGTCCATGACAATTCCAGTTATCCAGAACTAGCATCAGAAATTATATGGTCATGTCGATTACAGCGACTTGTCTTTTTAATAATGGGCAATTTTATTGATGCAACAAGCTGATACACCGGTCAACTGTAGAAACAATATCGACATGAATGAATCAAGGGGCACGTATCATAAGAATCATTTCTGAAGCAAGCAATCCATCATAGAAAGTAAAGAGGGTCCAAACTTTACATTGCAGTACCATGAGACAGATCCATAATCACACCATTAATTAATATCGAAACCCTAGGCATTTGGGGAGCACACCGAAACTAGAGCAGAAAACACAGGGTATTATCCAATTCAGAGGAAGGCGCAGCAAATCAGATGATATGATATGAAATAAAATCACGGGAAAAAAGACAAGAGTTATTTTAAATATACGAAGAAGTCTGGGCGGGGTGGGAAATCGGGCGATTCACGGGCGGGCACTACTTGGCGACGATCCTGCGGATGAAGTCGTCGTAGCGGATGGTGCCGTCGGCGGCGACCTCGACCTCGCGGATCCACTCGTCGAACTCGTGCGGCTCGAGCTTCTCGCCGATGGAGGTGAGGACGTGGCGGAGGTCGGCGACGGAGACGGTGCCCGAGGCGTCCTTGTCGAGGACGCGGAAGGCGTCGCGGAGCGGGCGGTCGAAGGGCTCCGGGCGGAGGTGGGCGCGCATGAGCTCGAGGAAGCGCGGGAAGTCGAAGGGCGCCGTGAGCTTCTCCTGCGCGGCGATGTCGCGGAGCTGCGCCTGGGTGGGGTTCCCGCCGAGGGAGCGCATGAGGACGCCGAGCTCCGAGGGCGCGATCCGGCCGTCGCCGTCCGTGTCGAAGAGCGAGAAGGCCTCCCGCATCGACGCCACCTGCTCGTCGCTCAGCTCCTTGCCGGCCATCGCCGCCGGGGAGGTCGGATCGGGGTGGGGATTGGGGTGGGAGATCTCGCGAATCGGCGCGGTGCGGTGCGTCGCAGGGGAGTCTGCGTTTGATTGGTCTGGTGGTGGTGAGAGACAGAGAGAAGGGAGAAATGAAACGTGGGGTTAGTGGCCGTGGTGCCGTCGTCGATTGATTAATCGGCCGTGTGATTGGGCCTTTCGGGAAGGTGGGCTTTTCTCTGCCGAATCTGTACAGATCAGCGTGTCGTTTTTGTTTCGGGCCATTTTACGATGATGCGTCAGAACTGCAACCGTGACAGGCTTGGTGGGCCAGTTCTATACACCGAACAGGTCGGTACGTACGTGCGTACCCAGCACCGTATATTCTGGTCGTGTATTGGGCCTAGATCATTTTTTCTTTTTCCTTTTTCTTTCGTTTTTTCTTTCTTTTTGTTTGTTTTTTATGTTTTATGTTTTCTTTTCTTTTTTTCCTTTCATTCGAATTTGAAAAATTTTAAATTCAAAAAAAGTTTAAATCTGAAAAAAGTTTAATCTCGGAAATTGGTCAAACTTGAAAAATAATCATATTCAAAAACTGTTTAAATTTGAAAAATGTTCATATATGAAAATAAATAATTTTTTGAATTTTTTTCAAACTATACAAAATGTACAATTTTTTAAATATGTTCATATTCGAAAAAAATTCAAATTTCTTTAAAAATATTAGTATTTTAAAAAATACATTTTTTGAAAAGAATTAGATTAAAATTTTGATTTTTTTCAAAACACGAAAATTAGAAGAAAAGAAATCTAGAAAATAAGAAAAAACTAAAAAGGAAAAGAAAACGTAGGTGGGCCGGCCCAACACCCACCCCGGGGGTGTGCGGCACCAGGCCCATACCGACTAGGGACCAATTTCTGTTTTCTGTTTTCTTTTTCTTTTATGTTTTCTTCCTTTTCGTTAGAATTTGAAATAGTTCGAATTTAAAAATTGTTTAAATATGAAAAACGTTCATAGGATTCATAGGAATTATGTAGAATTTGAAATAGTTCGAATCTAAAAATTGTTTAAATCTGAAAATACTCCCGGTCATGATTCATGTTAATAGTAAGTTGTAATATGGATTGCAACTAGGACTCCTTTGATTCATAGGATTTTCATAAAAATTATGTAGGATTTAGATCCTATAGGAATTATTGTTACATTACTTGTTTTTTTTTTTTTTTACTTGTTTGATTCATAAGAACATATCCTATAGAAATCTTGTAGTACAAATCATATAGGAATAAAACAATAGGTCATACCTCATGGAAAAATTGATTTGGTACAATCAAAGGGAACTCATCTTTCACATAGGAATCAACTAGTCATGACATTCCAATCCTCTGATTTTTCCATTTCTATATTTTTCCTATCCTATAAATCAAAGGAGCCATGAGTTTTCAATCGAAGGAGAACTTGTAACACCCTTCTCTATATTCTATTTTGGTTACTTCTAGTGTTTAAGGCTGGTTTAATTTGTAAATCCCTGTCTAAGCACCCCCATTATATATGGCCTAAGTGCCTTCTTGATTAACATAATGGAATTGTTACCTCTCAGCGGCCTGAAATTTATGAAATCGCAATCACATCTCTGGTCGTAGGATCTGTTACATTAAGATTCGCGTTTTGTTGCCAGAGGTCTTTGTGCGCTGCGTCCTATGCATTTGTGTGTCGCACGGTAGCGCGTGCTTCTGTGGGTCGTGGGCTCTGCACGTATGTTGTGGTCTGCAAGTGGTATTGTGTGGCCTTTGGGTTGTCTTTGCATTTTTATTTTTGTTCGGACAATGGTTTCATGCTTCCATACGCGTGTGTGTTTGTAGTCAATCACTAGCATAGACCACACGACAGCTGCATAGACATTTAATTCCCTTTTAGTCTCTGAATTTTTGTTGTAGTTGTTAAAAATTTAGGCACTGTGCACAATTTTGTTAGTTTTACGTGGTTTGTGATAGGTACGTGAATTGCATCTAAGAATTTTTAGTTTCGTTTGGGTTGCCACTGAGATTTTTCAAGTTGCACATGGGCTGCAACTGGGATTTTCGTAGTAGTACATGGATTACTATGATTTTTCTAATTGCACGTGAATGCAAATTTTCTAGGTGCACGTGGGTTGCTGAAAGAACAAGTTGGGGCAAAGTTTGGGTTGTGTTTTGTGCAGGTTCCACGTTGTTGCTAACGCCGGTAGTGCGCCCTGCCACTAGTCAGCCAACAACACCTTTAGAAGTCACGCCTTTGTCCTACTGGTCGATTAAACCTTGGTTTCGTACTGAGGGAAAACTTGTTGATGTGCTCTTCACACCTTCCTCTTGGGGGTCCCCAACAGCGTGTCTACGTACTACGAGTGCACGCCAACAGGGGGATCTTTCGGCTCCTACTTACGTCGGAATTTCCGCCCCTAGTTTCCACCAACAGCTCGATTTCTTGGGGGGGTATACATACCCACCCTTCTTCCTCAAGCTCAGGTTTCTCGAATTACTCAATATCTTGACCTCCAGCTGAGCCACTAAATTCACTTGGTTTCCTCCCTCAACCACCCAAAAGTTCTTGATCTTTGGAGAATCGAAGGAAAAGACCACGATCTACATCTTCACCATTTGCTTGAGGGCACCATTGCTAGTGTTTCCTTTGGAAACCCAAGTTGTTGTTACTTGATTTGATTTGATCTTGTTTTTTGTTGTGTTGTAACAACTTTTGGGAGCCTCCAATTCAGTCATGGATGTGTGCCCGAAGAATCTTGTAAAGGTCCGGTTTCCGCCTCGAGGAAATCACTTATTGCACAAGTGAGCCAGGCCTTCGTGGCGTTACTCACCGGAGAATAGGGTGGGGCCTTTGTGGCGTTGGTTAGACCTTCGTGGCAACCACACCCAAAGTTGTTAGGATCGTGATTCTGAATCGAATTGGAACCTTTATGGTAGGATCACAAAACATAGGATCTGAACTTTCAGAATCGTAAAATCTTAGATTCTACTTAGCAGAATCGTTTAAGTCAATTTGGGTCATAAAATCATAGAATCACATAGTAGAATCATGATTCTGACAACTATGACCACACCTCTCCAACATAGACGTACTTCCCCTCAAAAGGAAGGAACCACGTGCATCATCCCTTGTGTCTCCGCGTGCTCCACTCTCGGTTACCTCTATCCTTTATTGCATTGTTATATATTGCTTCGTGATATCTTGCTTAGTTGTATATCTTGTCATCTAGGTAAATTCACTTAGTTGCATATCTAGAGAATTTAACTTATGTGTCAAACCTTAATTGAAAAAGAATTAAAAATAGAGTAACACCTATTCACCTCCCCTCTAGGTGCGGCATACTATCCTTTCAGTTTCAGTTGAGATTTTCTCAGATGTACATGGGTTTCAACTGTTAATTTTCTGGTTACATGTGTGTTGCTACTAAAATTGCCCTAGTTGCACGTGGGTGTAACTGAGATTTTTTCTAGTTACACATGAGTTGCAAAATTAGATACACGTCAAAATTTTCCAGTTACACGTCGGTTGAAACTTTATTTTTTTCAGTTGCACATCGGTTGCAATTGAAATCTTTTCAATTACACATCGGTAGCCTTCACACAATTAATCTTTTGTCTCTATTCTAGTTTGTTTTTCTAATCTACAATAACACCATGGACCGATCACGTTATTTTTCAAGAAAAAGAAGCACGTTGCGCTACTGAATGTTATTGTTTAGTGGCATATTGCTTGTTTGTAGGTTAGATTTACGGTTATAAGGCCAAAGCTAACGAACTTGAGAGAGCTCAGGTGGACAAAACTCGAAGACGTACAGACAAATCGAGCTTAGAAAAATCCACGAGAACTAGAAAACGTAGGCAAAACTTGACCGGGAGCCCGGAACAAACAGGAAAGGAAAACACATTTACACAGAGCTTGGTAGATTAGTTGCTGATGTCGTAAATCTCTGAGTCGTCGCCTTGACATACTCCCGCACAGTGCACTCTCGATAACTTCCTCGTGGTTTCGAAGAGACGAGCATGCAAGCAACGTACGGTGAATTGGTCACGACGACCCAAGCAGTCGTGGAAGTTAAACGCATCCGCGTCTCGCCCCCACCGATGACACCGCGTTGTGCTGGCTCTGCTCTCCGCTCCGCAAGGCACAACCACAGAGCGGTTCCAAGTTTCAACCTGAATCAAAGGCATCCACCTGATCCACGCAATACTCCCGAGTCTCGATCCTGTGCGCAGATCACTACTCTACGCGGCGGCCATGGCGCTGTGGACCGGGCTGGGTCAGGCGGCCACGGTGGCGCAGCTGGTCGGCGCGGACGTCGGCGGGCTCATCTCCATGATCATGCAGGCTGCGCTGACGGCTCGGCAGAACAGAAGGGAGTGTGAGCAGGTGGCACGCCGGGTCCTCATGATCGCGGAGCTGCTGCCGTACCTGGAGGCGTCTCCGGAGGCGGTCCGGCCGCTGGCTGGGCTGGGCGACACGCTCCATGAAGCGCACGAGCTCGTCATCTCCTGCCAGGGGAGGAGCCTGTCATACCAATTCGCCATAGCCGGAAGGCAGGCCGAAAGATTCAGGGACGTTCAGAGCAGGATCGACTCCTACCTCATCCTCTTCCCCATGGTCAGCCACATAGGCATAACACGCCGCCTCGACCGAATCTACAACATTCTCGTTCAAGATAGCGCCACAAGTTCATCCAGTTCGCCCCAGGTGCAGGTATGTTAAACACAGTGCAAATTGATCAAACACGAGTGTTATTCAATCGTATCGTGATGAAGATAAGCTCAGTAGAACTCAGTTGTGGTAGTTTGTTCCTCAGGAGCCGGCCTATGCAAACCGGTGACTACTTGAACAGAATGGGCAGCTCCGACTCTGATAAGGAGCCTCGAAAAGGGGATGGGCAAGACCCGCTCCAAAGAAGATCTTCACCATCGAACCGCACATTGCAGGTCATTGCACGCCGTTCAGATGAAGAACTCAAAAAACATAGTATAGTAGTTCCGACTTCACAACAACGGACAACCAACACGAAAATATTTGAACACGCTAAAGACCGACTAACAAGGCCCTGCCGTGATAGAACGATCACTAGCGTTTCTTAAGGATAAAGGATTGCAAGTACTCTGCATTATGCAATTGCATATCCAAGCAACATCAATTGTGAGATGCCTCGGGCAAAAAAAAAGGGTGCAGCCGATTTATTATTCGGTCGGGTCGAATAACAAAGTTCAGAAGGTTTAATCTTTAAAGAATAACAACAAAAAATTAAGCTATGAGGTGATATCTTTTACAATTTACAAAAGATGCTCAACGAAATAAAACAAACAATTTGGGTCGCCGTTTTAGATCGTCCTGTTTAAAATGTCCTAAATGCTGAAAAACATGCTCGACTTATTCATGGAGAGTGGTGACTGAACCAAGTGACGTGTTTTTCCGGTGGAATGGAAGGTGAAGAGTTCCTGTTGGCACCCGTGATCACACGCTCGACATCAATCAACCATGAACCACCCAAAAAGACAAATCTCGATCCAATCTGATAACCAAACAGGAACGAGGAACAGGATGCAATCAAAACACATCGCGCTGGGCCTGTTGTTCCAACCCGCGAGCCGAGGCCGTTGCCCAGGAATCCGAAATTCGAAAGCGCCGCCCGAGTGGGCCGTCTGCACGTGGCCTCTTAACTCCGGCTTTGCGCGCGCGCTCCACCAGGCCAGAGGGCCCGCAGTGTCCCCCCGCTTGACCCATTTATTTATGCGCTCGATGCGGTGCCGTGCGGCGCTCCGATTTAATACTCCGACCAACCCAGACGCTCCCTGTTGATTTCAAATTTTCGAAACTGCTTCTCGATCGGATTAACAGGAGCACCGATGCAAAGCCATGCAGATCGCACATCGCGCTTGACACGACAGGTAATTGTTTTTCTAGCGTCGGATTTGACAGGGCAGGTTGGCGTCCACCCAAAAGCTCGCGTGCTTTGGCGTGTGACGGCCGTACGGGGATTTGTTTTCGAATTAGTTACTGAGATGCTTACCTGAATTAGCAGGTGAGTTCTTCTCCCTAATCATTGTGGCAAGTGGGCGTAGCAGGTCCTGCTTAGAGCGACTAGGGAATAGGGATTGCTCTGTTTTTGAATTAGTTACTGAGATCTTACCTGGTGTTCTTTGGTCTAAATTTGATTGCTTGGAACCTCGTAAAATAGCGATACAAATATTTAGTACCGAAGCCGAGTATAAAGTAGTTTTCAATGCCACGGCTAAGCTTATTTAGGTACAACCTTTTCATACGAATTCATTTCTTTGGTGTGGCAACATCGGTGCTACATATATTTTTATCTAATTCGTATTCTCTACATGAATAAAAAAATATTAAAATTAACTATCATTTCGTAAGGGATCGTATTGCACAAAAGATACTGTAAATCAAGTTCATCTATTGGAAGGGTCACAAAGTCATTGTCACTATCTTACTTTAGGGTCTGTTCGGTTCGAGAATCATGTGGAACGGGATGTCACCGTTCCATTCCGACGAAGGATTCTCGCGTTCGGTTTTGCTGTGGAACGGAACCAGTTCATTCCCCAAAAGCGAATATTCGCTCAATATTCGGAATACACCCGTCCGGCCGATTCGGCCGGACGAGGTGGAACGGGTCGATGTCCTCTCGCTAACCGCACTTCACCTCTCGCTAACCACACGCGATGGCCCGATTCTGAGTCCGCCCCAGCCACGGCCCGAGGCGCGGCGGCGCGGATGCGACCGGCCACGGCCGCGGAGGTCACCGGCGCGGGCAGCGACGGAGCGGGGACGGTGAGCCCCGAGCCTCTCTCTCCTTGCTCCCGAGCCTCTCTCTCCTTGCTCCCGCCTGAGGTCGCCGCCGCGCCAGCACCCGAGGTCGCCGCCGCGCCCGCACCCGAGGTCGCCGCCGCCCAGCCGTCGCGCTCCCCCAGCTCGCTCCCAATCTTCCTCGACCAGCGCAAGGACGAGGCCGCCGTCCCCACGCCTAATTAGGCTCTAATTAGGCTGTAATTAATAATGTTTAGATTAATTAGGCTCTAATTAATTAAATTTTAGATTAACTCCATGTGGTTTCATTCCCTCCTTTCCAGATCAACCGAACGCAAGGATGAAGTGGAATGGAATGGAGTGGAATGGTTCCATTCCATTCCACTTCATCCGAAAAACGAACGCACCCTTAATGGATGTACACCCAACTTAACCTGCTAGATTTGGTTAGGGAAGGTGGTAGACTATATGATGGGATTATACATGTATTCTATACATGTAGTAAGATGGTAAGCAGCTCCCCCAACCATACGTGACCTACGTTTGACAAAGCGAATCTTCCCTAATCAGTGTGGCAGCGGCCGTAGCATGTCCTAAAGTAGAGAGTGACTACGGTGTACCAGAACATGTACCGCGATGCTGTGCTGACTTGCTACACTCCCTGGATCCGATCGAACATGCCGCTGCTCATTATGAATGGTCAATGTTTGCAGAAAATAGCGCGCCGAGTATCTATCCGACATGCCGCCAGAATATAATCCTTGGCTGACGCCGTCCGTAGAATGAAGAGCATCCTTTCAAACGTCGCCTTGTTTGATCCACCGAGCCATTCCAACATTGGCCACTCACTACAGGAATGGCGACGTACGCCGACGGCCGTGGCGTACGCCGACGGCCAAATATCGGGGCCATCGGCGTATGGCCCGGCACGGCCAGCCAGCCGTTTGATCCTCGGTGTACCGTTGCCATCAGCGTAGCGAAGTCTACGCCGAGGGCAGCCCTCGGTATATATTTGGCGCTAGGCGTAGACAGGGCTACGCCGACGGCTACCCTCGGCGTAGACTATTTTTCAAATTTTTGTCTAATTTTGTAAAAATCATAACTAATTCATATGATGTCAGAAAAATGCGTATAAGATATCAAAATGTTCAGAAAAACATCATGCATATTTGAATCATGTACAGTACCATGTTAACATAGTAACAATTTAAACACTTTCTTATATGTCCTCGGGTTCCCGCTTTTGCCAGATGTTAATTTAAACGAAGTCAGAAAATCCCGCAGAGCCGCATGGCGTCATTTTATGTGTCCTAGTAACCACTCAAAAAGACGGAATTGGGATACAACAGTTATTTTGGAAAAACCATCACAAACAGGGCTATCAAGTCCGGAGTTCTATGACTTTTAGGGGAAATGAGTAAGAAACGGCCCGTGACACCGCATAGTTTATCGGAACGAGGCAATATTTGGCACGTGCGGATTTCCAATCCGACCCATGGGCGATGGTTTTTTCATTTTTGGGGTGCCAAAACGGTTTTTTTTTTGAAGCAGCTACATGGGGCGTATTTTTGTATTGCGCGAGACCTCCGGGTAGTAGTAGGACACCGCCTCCGCAGCACATATCACATGCCATATGTGCGCTCTAGCTATCTGGGAATCCCTACGGCTTCATGCGGTGTCCCGCTGAATCCTCTGGAAACTGACCGGATTTGAATTAGGGGTACACTGTCCGTCGCTCAATGAATTCCGCGAAAAATGTTTTTAGGTCTATGACACATCACTTTATGTGCTAAATTTTTTCCGTTTAGCGCGACGGTGAACTAGTGCACCGGCGCGCCCGGTACGGCCATACCGCATCTCCGTGGGGCCGTTTTAGCCGGATGGCAATTTAAACTAAGTTAGAAAATCCCTTGGAGCCACATGGCGTCATTTCATGTGTCCTAGTAACCACTCAAAAAATTAGAATTAGGATACATCAATTATTTTGGAAAACCCTTCACAAACAGAGCTATCACGTCGTGAGTTCTATGGCTTTTAGGGCAAATAAGTAGGAAACGGCATGTGACACCGTATAGTTTGTCGGATCGAGGCCATATTTTGCACGTGTGTGGTACCTAGGATGGGAATCAAGGCCCCGGGAGCGGATTTCCAATCCGACCCATGTGAGATGGTTTTTTCATTTTCGGGGTGCCAAAACGGGTTTTTTTTGTGAAGCAGCTACATGGGGCGTATTTTAGTATTGCGCGAGACCTCCGCGTAGTGGTAGGACACTGCCTTCGCACCACATATCACATGCCATATGTGCGCTCTAGCTATCTGGGAATCCATGCGGCTTCCTGCGGTGTCCCGCCGACTCCGCTGGAAACTGACTAGTTACTCAATAAATTTCGGAAAAAATGTTTTTATGTCTATGATACATCATTATATGTGCTAAATGTTTTCCGTTTAGCGTGATGGTGCACATGTGCACCAGCGCGCCCGGTACGACCATACCGCATCTCCGTGGGGGCCCGTTTTGGCCAAATGACAATTTAAACAAAATCAGAAAATCCGTTGGAGCCGCATGGCATCATTTTATGTGCCATGGTAACCACTCGAAAGTCGGAATTAGAATATGGAAATTATTTTGGAAAACCCTTCACAAACAGGGCTATCACGTCCGGAGTCCTATGGATTTTAGGACACGGCCTGTGACACCGCATAGTTTGTCGGAACGAGGCCATATTTTTCACGTGCGTGGTCCCTGGGAAGGAAGGCATGGTCCCGGGAGCGGATTTCCAATCCGACCCATGGGCGATGGTTTTTTCATTTTCGTGGTGCCAAAATGAGTTTTTTTGTGAAGGAGCTACATGGGGCGTATTTTAGTATTGCACGAGACCTCCGAGGAGTGGTAGGACACCGCCTCCGCACCACATATCACATTCCATATGTGCGCGCCAGCTATCTGGGAATCTCTGCGGCTTCCTGCGGTGTCCCACCGAATCCGCTGGAAACTGGCCGGATTTGAAATAGGGGTACACTTTCTGTCGCTCAATAAATTTCGCGAAAAATGTTTTTAGGTCTATAGCACATCACTTTATGTACTAATTTTTTTCCGTTTAGCGTGTTGGCGAACAGTGCACCAGCGCGCTCGGTACGGCCATTTCGCATCTCCCGAGGGGGCCGTTTTGGCCAGATGGCAAACTGGGCGTCATATTTGAATTTCTCTAATTTTTAGGTTCAAATGATGATATGGATGTTATATTTAGATTCCTCTCATTTTTCTGATCGACTTAGACATATTATTTGTGGAATTTCGATTTTTCGATTTAAAGATATTAATTATTCCATATTAAATAAAAAACCAAAAAATAAAATCATTTTATTGTTATTTGAATTTAATATTGTTAATCATTGTTACTTATATATTCATTATTGTTTACTTAAGTAATTTTTTGGAATTCAAAAATAATGAGTTGTGACATCACGGTTCAAGGGTTAATAGGGTTGATAGGCTATTATTATCAGCAAGGTGTCAATTCTTTAAAGGAAACTCATCCGAATGGAACAAAGAAGTTAAGCGTGCTGAGGTTGGAGTAGTGTGAGGATGGGTGACCGACTGGGAAGTTTAACCATGATTGTAATTTGACCTGGGATTAAGTATACTTAGAGATAAAAGTGTATGGGTGAAAGATAAACAAGTAAAAAGAAGAAAAAAATGGTGTAAAAAATTAAAAATTTAAAAAATTTAAAACTCTATGCCGAGAGCTTTGCCGTTGGCATATAAAAAAAGTATTTTTTTGAAAAAAAGAAAATTCGAATTGGTAAAATTTGTATGCCGACGGTTTTGCCGTCGGTGTAGCGTGCTACGCCGAGGGCTGGGCTACGCCGACGGCAATATTATCTATGCCGAGAGACCTAAACGCCGACGCCATAGGCCGAGGGCTGCCGTCGGCGTAGCCTACACCGAGGGCCAGGCGTGGCTACGTCGAGGGCAGCTGGCCATCGGCGTGTGCGTCCATTCCTGTAGTGACTTCTGCTATCTCGTTTTAGAGCCTGTTTATTCATATGATAAGAAACACATTAAATATATCCACTCCAATCCTATGAAATTCATATGAACCAAAGGTTTTTTTTATTTCACCACATGAAAAGCAAATGTTTTTAAAAACGATGCTTGAGTAGATGTTATATTTCCTATGAAATCTAATGCAAATAATTACTTAGGAATCAATAGTATAAGTCAAATAATCATTGCAGGAATTTTTTCTATAGAATTAAATCTTACGAATTTCTATTTAGTTCTTTAAATCAAACATGCACTTGGATTAAACTACAATCAATAATTTGCTATCCAGTTCCACCTATCAATTTACTTTTTGCGAAAACAGAACTTCAAAGGAATTATGCATATACGTAATGTGGGTGTAGCCTATGAGGACGGATCGGGAAAGATATTTGGTGCACATGAGCATCAATGATCTTGTTTTTCAAATAAATATAAAATTATATTTTTTAAGTTCTTAAAATTATGAAAAAAGGATCTGCATATAGCCAATAATGTATGCCACAAACGTGTACAATATCAATTTTAAATAATTTATATTTTAAGCTACATAAAAAAGAAAAAGTCCATATCCGAGTGGTCATTTTAAAATCCCCAAATATGTCAGATTTTGTTATTTTTATCTAGCATAAAGTAAAAAGAATCATGGGTTGAGATTTTATATGATTGTGAGATGTATCACTCACAATTGTTAGAATTATTTTTAATTTTTTAACAACTAATAAACCTTTTTTTAAATGGCATTGGAGCTCGAGAGTCAAAAACACTTTCCAGGATAAATGAATGCACAATCTCATATGCTAATCAAGTTTAAATGGATGCAGGCTCATAAGTATACTTATGTTCTTCTCTAGCTGTAGAACTTATTCTCTCGTTTAATTCTTTGCCATGAAAAATCTCCCGAACCTATGGCCTCCAGACTTGCAAAGAAACTTTGATTTCAATACATTGGATTTTTCTCTTGTAGAAGTATTTTTTGTTAAAGAGAACAAAGTTGTAAAAATTTCTTAAACATTTACCCCCTTCTATGACACTAGTGTCACATTTTTATTTAGATTTGCATTTACTACATAATAAAACACATCTGGATATATATGTATGTACTCTGGCTAATTTTTATTTATAAGAAGAATATATTAATATCAGGAATGTACCAATTACACCCAGCCTCAACAACACATTGCCCTAGAGACAATGCAGATGCACACATCTAAAAGCTAAAACATAATTACGGAAAAAAGTCACACTACGTGATATATCCTTGTAGCAGCGAACCTAACATCACCAAGGTAACACCATAAATCCATCTTCTCTCAAAGCGACACCTTCAAGAAGGGAATAATGCACAAGCATTATCATTGTCCTTGAATGGATCGTAGCGAACAAGAGGGGGGGTGAATGGCGCTACGGCAAGTTTTAGTCTTTTCCAATTTTTATGTAACGGAAGGTAAATGTGTGAACTTTAGCAATAGGGGTGATCCTACAATGAATATTGGACGAGTGCAACAAGTAAAGAAATCAACAAGATAACGAGAGTAAGGAGCGAAACAACCGGGGGGGGGGGGCGCGAGGCGAGTCGAGGTTTGTTTCCCGCTGTTCCTTCCACTAAAGAAAGTACGTCTGCGTTGAGGAGGTGCTAGTCTCACACAAGAGACTAGGCGGCCACATCACGAAGGAAGGCCTCACCTTCTTCCTCGAGAGAGCTCCACGGAGGTGTTCTCCCTCTTCCGCTAAGACACCGGTCGAGGCGGTGATTCCTTCACAAGGTTGGGGCGAGCTCCACACACAAGGATGCTCCCAACACCCTATGGATCTAGTACATCACCAAGCTAGACTCCATAGCTGCACATCTCCAATGCTCCACCATAGGAACCCATCACCAATGCTCCACCAAAGGAACTCTTCCAATGCTCCACCAAAGGAACTCTCCAATGCTCCACAAAAGGAACTCTTCTCCAAGATCCACCAAAGGAACCCTACCACCAAGATCCACTAAGGAATAGCTAGTATTGGTGAAATCTCTCTTGGTAGAACTATAGATCGGGGTCTCCTCCACCTATCCTCAAAGTTTGGGCATGATTGGTTGGATGGGGAAGGAGAACCTCAAGGATTAAGCTCAGCAACAATGGAGGAGAGAGAGGGGGAAGAGATAAAATCGTGTTGGGGAAGAAGGGGCCCTTAAATAGGCTCCTCCAAATCCAACAATTATGTCCAGATTTGGCCTAAGCGGTACTACCGCTTTTGGGAAGCGGTACTACCGCTCTGAGTTCGAAATCCTCCCAGATCTGGTCAAAGGATGCAGAGCGGTACTACCGCACGAGGTACCGCTTGAGGTACCGCAATAGGGTCCAGACCTTACTGGATCCAAAGCGGTACCAGAGCGGTACCAGGGCGGTACGACCGTAATTCGGTTACGGTACCTAAGCGGTACCGTGAGCGGTACTACCGCTTGTGAGCGGTACTACCGCCCCAGGTACTGCAGGGGTACCGCAGCGAGTTCTGGGAGGCGAAATCAGCGCAGACTCAGAGCGGTACCGAGGGCGGTACCTATAGGGGTAGCGGTACTACCGCTACAGGTACCGGTAGTACCGGCCTGGCTAAATCTGGTTTTCTTCCCTTTTTCTCTCCAACCATGTTACCTCGCTAAACACACACAAAACCAGAAAACCTATCAACTACGCTTCAGTCTTCTGATCTTGACGCGTCCGGCGAGGTCACCGTGTACTTGCAAATCTAACAATGATACTCAAGGCACACGGTGAGATTACTCAAGTGTTGTCATCAAACACACAAAACTTGGGGTGTGAATTTTGCTCTTACAATCTCCCCTTTTTGGTGTTTGATGACAACACAAGAGTTGACAATAACATATGATATTATGATGAGATCATTAGATTTGCAAAATCTCGACGGAGCTCTCCCTACACATGTGCATACCATGAATATGTATTTGAATACAAATACACATGGTATAGAGACATTACTCCCCCTAGTTTTTACAAACCAAGCACATATGCAACATAGATAGATGACATGTTCAAGTAGCATAATGGAGGCAACACAAGATCATCCATGGAGATTTGGGTGAAGTTATCATACCATAGCCTTGAGAATACCCAAACTCACAATAAGATGCCTCCATAGGGTTGTTGATGTAGCCATAAGACAAGATAAGCAACTAGAACCAAACGGATACAAATAACAAAGGTCCCCATCCACCTAGGAACTTCTCCCCCTTTGGCATCGGAACACCAAAAAGGAGGGTAATGAAACTAGAAGGATGGAGAAAAAGAACATACCACCAAGCTGTTGGAGATATGCCCAAAAGGCAATAATAAAATGGTTATTATAATATATCTTTAAGTTTATGATAATGTTTACATACCATGCTATAATTGTATTAACCGAAACATTGATACATGTGTGTTATGTGAACAACAAAGAGTCCCTAGTAAGCCTCTTGTATAACTAGCTTGTTGATTAATAGATGATCATGGTTTCGTGATCATGAACATTGGATGTTATTAATAACAAGGTTATGTCATTGTATGAATGATGTAATGGACACACCCAATTAAGCGTAGCATAAGATCACGTCATTAAGTTATTTGCTATAAGCTTTCGATACATAGTTACCTAGTCCTTATGACCATGAGATCATGTAAATCACTTATACCGGAAAGGTACTTTGATTACATCAAACGCCACTGCGTAAATGGGTGGTTATAAAGGTGGGATTAAGTATCCGGAAAGTATGAGTTGAGGCATATGGATCAACAGTGGGATTTGTCCATCCCGATGACGGATAGATATACTCTGGGTCCTCTCGGTGGAATGTCGTCTAATGTCTTGCAAGCATATGAATAAGTTCATAAGAGACCACATACCACGGTACGAGTAAAGAGTACTTGTCAGGAGACGAGGTTGAACAAGGTATAGAGTGATACCGATGATCAAACCTCGGACAAGTAAAATATCGTGTGACAAAGAGAATTGGTATCGTATGTGAATGGTTCATTCGATTACTAAAGTCATCGTTGAATATGTGGGAGCCATTATGGATCTCCAGATCCCGCTATTGGTTATTGGTCGGAGTGAGTACTCAACCATGTCCGCATAGTTTGCGAACCGTAGGGTGACACACTTAAAGTTGGATGTTGAAATGGTAGAGCTTGAATATGGAATGGAGTTCGAATATTTGTTCGGAGTCCCGGATAAGATCCCGGACATCACGAGGAGTTCCGGAATGGTCCGAAGAATAAGATTCATATATAGGAAGTCATTTTATGAGATTTAAAATGATCCGGAAGGTTCTATGGAAGGTTCTAGAAGGTTCTAGAAAAGTCCGGAAGAAACCACCAAGGAAGGTGGAGTCCCGGAGGGACTCGACCTCCATGGCCGGCCAACCCTAGAGGGGGAGGAGTCCCAAGTGGACTCCCCCTATGGGGGCCGGCCACCCCCCCACATGGAAGGGGGGAATCCCACCCCAAGTGGGATTCCCACCTTGGGTAGGTTTCCCTATCACATGGAAGGTTTTGGGTTCGGGTCTTATTCGGAGACTTGTAGTCCAACACTTGGGGCTTCCACCTATATAATGAGGGACAAGGGGAGGGGGCCGGCCACCCCAACAACCACCAAGGTGGCCGCACCCCTTGAGGCCGGCGCCCCCCTCTCCCAAACCCTAGCGGCTCTCTCTCCTCCACCACATCCCGCACGCTTAGCGAAGCTCCGCCGGATTTCTCCACCACCACCGACACCACGCCGTCGTGCTGTCGGATTCAAGAGGAGCTACTACTTCCGCTGCCTGCTGGAACGGGAGGTGGACGTCGTCTTCATCAACAACCGAACGTGTGACCGAGTACGGAGGTGCTGCCCGTTCGTGGCGCCGTGATCAAGATCTTCTACGCGCTTTTGCAAGCGGCAAGTGAACGTCTACCGCAGCAACAAGAGCCTCATCTTGTAGGCTTTGGAATCTCTTCAAGGGTGAGACTCGATAATCCCCTCGTTGCTACCGTCTTCTAGATTGCATCTTGGCTTGGATTGCGTGTTCGCGGTAGGAATTTTTTTGTTTTCTATGCAACGTTATCCTACAGTGGTATCAGAGCCGTGTCTATGCATAGATGGTTGCACGAGTAGAACACAATGGTTTTGTGGGCGTTGATGCTCTTGTTGTCTTTAGTTTGAGTACTTTGCATCTTTGTGGCATAGTGGGATGAAGCGGCCCGGACTAACTTTACATGACCGCGTTCATGAGACTTGTTCCTCGTTCGACATGCAACTTGTATTGCATAAGAGGCTTTGCGGGTGTCTATCTCTCCTACTATAGTGAAGATTCAATTTACTCTTCTATTGACAACACTAGTATCACCGTTGTGGTTCATGTTCGTAGGTAGATTAGATCTTACTCGAAAACCCTAAACCACGTAAAATATGCAAACCAAATTAGAGACGTCTAACTTGTTTTTGCAGGGTTTGGTGATGTGATATGGCCATAATATGATGATGAATATGTATGAGATGATCATTATTGTATTGTGGCAACCGGCAGGAGCCTTATGGTTGTCTTTAAATTTCATGTTGAGTAGTATTTCAAAGTAGTTGTAATAGTTGCTACATGAGGTGAACAACCATGAAGACGGCGCCATGGACCTTGACGCTACGCCGACGATGATGGAGATCATGCCCGAAGATGATGGAGATCATGTCTGTGCTTTGGAGATGAAGATCGAAGGCGCAAAGACTAAAGGGCCATATCATATCACATATGAATTGCATGTGATGTTAATCCTTTATGCATCTTATTTTGCTTAGATCGCGACGGTAGCATTATAAGATGATCCCTCACATTAATATCAAGATAATAAAGTGTTCTCCCCTCGTATGCACCGTTGCCAAAGTTCGTCGTTTCAAAGCATCTCGTGATGATCGGATGTGATAGATTCAACGTTCATATACAACGGGTGTAAGCCATGTTGCACACGCGGAATACTTGGGTTTGCTTGACGAGCCTAGCATGTACAGACATGGCCTCGGGACAACGGAAACCGAAAGGTTGAACACGAGTCATATGGATGATATGATCAACATGTTGATGTTCACCATTGAAGCTACATCATCTCACGTGATGATCGGTTTTGGTGTAGTGGATTTGGATCATGTACCACTTAACAACTATGAGGGATGTTGTATTAAGTGGGAGTTCATTAGTAATTAGATTAAAACATGAACTAATTATCATGAACATAGTCTAAGTAGTATTTTGAATTAATTTTGTAGTATTGGCATCCGTTTTCTACCATGCGCTAGTCCTGTGATTGAGATAGAAATACTGTTAAAATCTGACAAGAACCTTTACGGATTGGTACCGTATTGTTAAAGAATCAAGAATTGATTAAGTCCTATTGCAAACTTTTAGTAAACCTCACATTGTTGATTCAAAGAGCTATGGTTTCAATTAGTACCTAAAGTTATCTTGTCTCCATGAAACTTGAAGTTCAAATCTGTTTGAAAAGTAAGGAGCTGAAAATTTAGTTTTCAGAAATAATCAAGGTATGAGATATATGTGATATCTAAGACCTTATTGCAAGATGATAGAATATAATTTGGTGAGACTACATAAACTCATAAGTTTTATTGGAATGTACGAAGGTTGAAGACGCAAGGCGTCCCAATCCTCCAACTATTGGAGCACTAACAATATTCGCATATCCATGAAGTTATCATCCTTAGTATGCACTGTTGCTAAGACTCGTCGTATCGTAGCATCACGTGATGATCGGGTGTTATAGATTCTACGTGTGCATACAACGGGTGCAAGCCAGATTTGCACATGCGAATACCAAGGTTAAAACTTTATGAGCCTAGCATGTACAGACATGGTCTCAGAAAGTCATCATGATACAATGGATAAAATTATGAGTGAAATTGTTCATCATATTACAAGGTTACTAATAGTGAAATCCGGAACACTTGTCATATGATGATCAAACTTCAAAGTAAGAACCTCAAGGTTATTGGTATTTGACCAACAAACCGAGAAGTTATTGAAGTTGATGTGTTTTTATGAATAATGAGGAAAACTAAAAGAGAAACTACAAAAGATTATTGGCAGAAAGAAAGAAAAGACTAGAATGTCTAGCTCAGGTGTATATAAATGATATACATGTTATGGTTATATTCCTAGTTAGGTCACACAATGAAATTCTTGGGTATTTGTACCATATTGGTTGGTATGAAGTGTCATACAAAACAACGCAATACAAGAATACAATGGCCTAAGTGACTGACAAGGAATATGATAGGAATGCACGTCTGGAACAAAAATAAAGTGTTATTATGTTCATCGTTGGCATTCTATCTAGCCCTTAGAATTTATAATAAAGAACTTAATAATTGTTATTTTGCTCTTGTCAAATAAAAACAGTGAGTTGTTCAAATTATGACATTACTCCATGTACGATGGATAAGTTATTATAAATTTTAATGGTGAAAAACACATACATAACACTGACGCTAAAATGCCGTAAGGCAAATGATTTGAATTCCACTTATTTGTGGAACCGCCATTTAGGTCATGTTGGAAAGGAACGCATGAAGAAACTCCATGCAAATGGATTATTGGAGTCATTTGATTTATGAATCATTTGGCACTTGGAAATCTCTTCTAAAAGGAATGACTGAAATACTGTTCATAGGCCAAGTTTTGAACGGGCAACTAACTTAGTGGAAACATGCATGATGATGTATATGGTTCACTGGGCATAGTTGTGTGCGGGAGATTCTTCTACTTCATGAAAACTTCAAACAATGAATTGAGTATATATATGTGGATATATTCGATAAGGAAGAAGTTTGAAATATTTGAATGGATTCAAATAAATTCCAGCATGAAGTGGAAATCATCGTAATAGAAAAGTCAAATATCTATGATTGGATCATAGTGGAAATATTTGAATTACGAGTTTTAGCGAACATCTAAGAGAGTTATGAAATTGTTCTACAACTCACATTTCTTGAAGTATCATAGTGATGATGAAGTATCCAAGAGATGTATCCAAACCTTGTTGGGTCAATGATGAGATAAAATATTAATGCCATTATAATTTTTGTGGATTATGCTTTAGAGACTACCGTTTTTACACTTAATAGAGCATCATCATGATCCGTTGAAATGACACCATACGAGTTATGGCATGGGTATGAATCCTAATAGTCTTTTCTTAAATTTTGGTATGCATAGCATAAGTAAATAAGTTTACAACCAAAATCGGATGAATGTCTTTGTTGGTTGTCCCAGAGAATTGATTGGGAATTCTTCCCACTATGGAGACAAAGACAAAAGTGTTTGTCAATGTTTCTTATTTCCAAGAAATTGTTCCTAGCGAAGTATTTGAGTGGGATGACAATAGAACTTGATAAAGTTTATGAACCTGAGCATAATGATCAGAGTAGCGCAGCATCGGAATTGGTTCCGGAAGCGGCCACGACGATCATGGCTCCCATGACTACAAAGTGTTTTAGCCATGGAGATCGAAGTACATATTGAACCTTGTAGGTATGGTTTACTTTGTGATCAAATAAATGATTTTTGGACAAAGGATTGATTTTGAACAATAATAAACCAACTACAAACAAAGATGTTATGATGGGCCCTGACTCCGTTAAAATGGCTATACGCCATGAAATCCAAGATAGATAAATACTTTTTGAAAGTAAATAGATCTATAAAATTGATGGACTTGAATGAAATATCCTTAAAGAAGCTCGACTTGTTGAAAAGTTGTTTACGAAAAAGTTCAAAGAGTTGACTACGATAAGATTAGATCTTCCGTAGCAATGCTTATAGTCTATATGGATTATTCTAGTAATCACTACATATTTCTTTTATGAGATATGTTAATAGGATGGCAAAATACATTACTTATCAGAAGTGTATATTAAAGGTGTATACAAGATACAACCAATTGTTTTGCTCGTCCGTGGAATACTAGATAGGTATACAAACTTCAATTGGATGAAGTAAGTATCACGGAGTTGGAATCTTCACCGGATGAAATAGTCAAAGAGTTTTTTGATTTCATCAGAGACGATGAAGAGGCTTGCATTTGCAAAAAAATTAAGTGGGAGCGCTGAGACATATTTATAATACTTTATGTAGATGACATATAGTTGGTTATAAATGATGTAATTATATACTTGGTTAAAAAGGTTTCATTGAGAATTAATTTCAATGAAAGGATATGGACTGAAACATATCTAGTGTCAAGATATATGAAGATAGATTGAAACACAAAATAAGTTTAAGTCAAAGTACATAGAATGGATATTGAAATAGTTCAATATAGAAATATTAAGAAAATGTTCTTGTCATGTGAAGGTTTAACAAAACTTGAGTGTATCTGACACTCAATGAGTAAAAACACATAAGTGATTATAGATCACGAATAATATGTACACAATCAGATGTCCTATGCTCTAAAAGTGTTATGAGCATGTACCAGAATGATTCATTTGATGATCATTGAAAAACAGTAAGAATATTCTTGAGTACTTAAGAAGAACCAAGTATATACATATATTTTTGTATGGAGAAATGACAAACAAATCGATGTAAGATGTTGCACCGATATTTGTTTTGTCACATATGAAAATAAAATTTCAATCTCAAATTAGACTAAGTGTTGTTTAAGAGGTAGCACAATGAGCTAGAAGTTGTCTATGCTAGATTTAGAAGAGTTCTAAATATTGTGATGGATTCTACAAAAGAAGGCAGAGTATGTCATTGTTTTAACAATGGCAAAGGATGTTAAAGTCAAGAGGTTCTTTGAGAACTTGGTGTAGTTCCGACAGAGTCAGAACTTTGAAGCTATATTGTGTGTGACAATATTAGTGACATATTTCAGACCGCGGAATTAAGGTTAAAAGACCAAACATATTTAATGCCGACTCATTTGCAAATGAGTGATGCGTTGAGATGCAAATGAATTACAAAATACATACGTTTCTGAGCATGTCAGATCTGTTGACTAAAACCTCTCCCGTGAGCAAAACATGATAAAGCACCAGAAGGCCAAGGTGTTATATCTTTACAAATGTAAACTAGATTATTGACTCTAGTGCAAGTGGGAGACTGTTGGAGATATGCCCAAGAGGCAATAATAAAATGGTTATTATAATATATCTTTAAGTTTATGATAATATTTACATACCATGCTATAATTGTATTAACCGAAACATTGATACATGTGTGTTATGTGAACAACAAAAAGTCCCTAGTAAGCCTCTTGTATAACTAGCTTGTTGATTAATAGATGATCATGGTTTCGTGATCATGAACATTGGATGTTATTAATAACAAGGTTATGTCATTGTATGAATGATGTAATGGACACACCCAATTAAGCGTAGCATAAGATCACGTCATTAAGTTATTTGCTATAAGCTTTCGATACATAGTTACCTAGTCCTTATGACCATGAGATCATGTAAATCACTTATACCGGAAAGGTACTTTGATTACATCAAACGCCACTGCGTAAATGGGTGGTTATAAAGGTGGGATTAAGTATCCGGAAAGTATGAGTTGAGGCATATGGATCAACAGTGGGATTTGTCCATCCCGATGACGGATAGATATACTCTGGGCCCTCTCGGTGGAATGTCGTCTAATGTCTTGCAAGCATATGAATAAGTTCATAAGAGACCACATACCACGGTACGAGTAAAGAGTACTTGTCAGGAGACGAGGTTGAACAAGGTATAGAGTGATACCGATGATCAAACCTCGGACAAGTAAAATATCGCGTGACAAAGGGAATTGGTATCGTATGTGAATGGTTCATTCGATTACTAAAGTCATCGTTGAATATGTGGGAGCCATTATGGATCTCCAGATCCCGCTATTGGTTATTGGTCGGAGTGAGTACTCAACCATGTCCGCATAGTTCGCGAACCGTAGGGTGACACACTTAAAGTTGGATGTTAAAATGGTAGAACTTGAATATGGAATGGAGTTCGAATATTTGTTCGGAGTCCCGGATAAGATCCCGGACATCACGAGGAGTTAGGAATGGTCGGAGAATAAGATTCATATATAGGAAGTCATTTTATGAGATTTAAAATGATCCAGGAAGGTTCTATGGAAGGTTCTAGAAAGTCGGAAGAAACCACCAAGGAAGGTGGAGTCCCGGAGGGACTCCACCTCCATGGCCGGCCAACCCTAGAGGGGGAGGAGTCCCAAGTGGACTCCCCCTATGGGGGCCGGCCACCCCCCCACATGGAAGGGGGGAATCCCACCCCAAGTGGGATTCCCACCTTGGGTAGGTTTCCCTATCACATGGAAGGTTTTGGGTTCGGGTCTTATTCGGAGACTTGTAGTCCAACACTTGGGGCTTCCACCTATATAATGAGGGACAAGGGGAGGGGGCCGGCCACCCCAACAACCACCAAGGTGGCCGCACCCCTTGAGGCCGGCGCCCCCCTCTCCCAAACCCTAGCGGCTCTCTCTCCTCCACCACATCCCGCACGCTTAGCGAAGCTCCGCCGGATTTCTCCACCACCACCGACACCACGCCGTCGTGCTGTCGGATTCAAGAGGAGCTACTACTTCTGCTGCCCGCTGGAACGGGAGGTGGACGTCGTCTTCATCAACAACCGAACGTGTGACCGAGTACGGAGGTGCTGCCCGTTCGTGGCGCCGTGATCAAGATCTTCTACGCGCTTTTGCAAGCGGCAAGTGAACGTCTACCGCAGCAACAAGAGCCTCATCTTGTAGGCTTTGGAATCTCTTCAAGGGTGAGACTCGATAATCCCCTCGTTGCTACCGTCTTCTAGATTGCATCTTGGCTTGGATTGCGTGTTCGCGGTAGGAATTTTTTTGTTTTCTATGCAACGTTATCCTACACAAGCTTGCAAAAATCACGAGAAAACAAGCTTGAAAGAGGTTCTCAAAAACAAGAAGAAGAAAGCAAAGAAGAAGACAAAACAAGGTCACGAAGAACCGAAACACCTCAAAGAGGGGTTGTTGGTGGCCGAAGCCACCGTGTAAGAGTATAGTAGTTGTGAGGTCGCGTAGATGTATCTAGGACTCACGGACTACAACTCAACATGAAGCTCATAAGTCACTTAATTGACAAATAGCAAATTTTTTGGATTTCTTTATGCATTATGGGGGGAGTGATAGCTCAATGGATTTAAACCGCACTCCCCCTATGTCCATGCGTGCCTTTCATCTAGATATGACGGTAAGATTGGTATGTGCGCACGACGGTCAAGCAAAGTTCGATGGATCAATGATATTTAGCTCATGCCTCAACTCAATAAAGCTCTTCTCATCCAAGGGCTTCGTGAAGATGTCCGCCAATTGCTCCTTGGTGCCAATATAGGATAGTACAATATCTCCGCGAGCAATGTGGTCCCGGATGAAGTGGTTCCGTATCTCAATGTGCTTCGTCTTGCCATGAAGAACCGGATTGTAGGCGATCTTGATTGCGCTCTCATTGTCACACAAAAGAGGCACCTTGCTATACTCGAGTCCATAATCCCGCAAGGTTTGCGTCATCCATAAGATTTGAGCACAACTACTTGCCGCGGCAATATACTCGGCTTCCGCGGTGGAGACGGAGACACAATTTTGCTTCTTCGAGGACCAACACACCAAAGATCTTCCAAGAAAGTGACATGCTCCGGAGGTAGACTTCCTATCAATCTTGTCGCCCGCCCAATCGGAGTCGGTGAAACCAACCAAAGCAAAGTCCGTGTCCCTTGGGTACCATAGTCCGAAGTGTGGGGTATCAACTAAATATCGAAGGATCCTTTTGACCGCCACAAGGTGGCTTTCCTTCGGACTTGCTTGAAACCGTGCACACACACCAACGCTTAACATTATATCCGGGCGAGAGGCACAAAGGTAAAGAAGCGAACCTATCATCGAACGGTAGAGCTTGGTATCCACCGCCTTGCCGGCCTCATCAAGAGTGAGTTGACACTTGAGTTGCATCGGAATTCCAATCCCCTTGGCATCCTTCATATCAAAGTGCTTGAGCATGTCTTGGAGATACTTTGCTTGATTGATGAAGGTGCCTTATCGCATTTGCTTGATCTCAAACCCAAGAAAGTACTTGAGTTCACCCATCATTGACATCTCAAACCTATTTGTCATCAACATAGCAAACTCATCGTTGAATTTTGTGTTAGTAGAGCCAAATATGATGTCATCTACATAGAGTTGGCATACGAAAAGCTCCCCATTGACCTTCTTAGTAAAAAGAGTGGGATCGATTTTCCCCACTTCGAAACCACGGTCTTCAAGCAACTCCTTGAGATGCTCATACCAAGCTCTAGGAGCTTGTTTGAGACCATATAGGGCCTTTTTGAGCTTGAAGACATGGTCCGGGAAATTGGGGTCCTCGAACCCCGGGGGTTGCTTCACATATACTTCCTCTTGTAGAGGACCATTAAGAAAAGCACTCTTAACATCCATTTGTTGCAACTTAAAGCCATGATGTGAGGCAAAGGCCAAAAGGATACGGATGGACTCGAGCCTTGCAACGGGTGCAAAGGTTTCACCAAAGTCCACGCCTTCGACTTGAGAATAGCCTTGTGCCACCAATCTTGCTTTGTTGCGGATGACCGTGCCACTTTCATCTTGCTTGTTCTTGAAGATCCACTTGGTGCCGATAACATTGCGGCAATAATCAGGCCGCTTCATGAGAGTCCATACATCATTCCTCTTGAAGTTGTTGAGTTCCTCTTGCATTGCATTCAACCAATCGGGATCGTTGAGAGCATCATCAACTTTGAGTGGTTCCACCCTAGAGACAAAGGCATGGTGCGCACAAAAGTTTGCAAGTTGCCTTCGAGTGGTGACATTTCTCTTTAGATCACCAATGATGTTTTGCAAGGAATGAGACTTGAGGCGCAAATGTCTTGTAGTGGGGTCTTCACGGCGAGTGTCGGCTAAAGGAGATGATTCTTGTGAGTCCTCTTGGCCTTCATCACGGTTTAGGTCCTCTCCTTGACCTCCATTGTCGTTGAAAGAGGCAACTTTGTCATGAGATCCGGATGGCTCGGGGGTATAGGGAATATCATTGTCCATGAAGATTGTCCCCGAACCACTCGGAGAAGAACTTGAAGCTTGACCTTGGTCACTTGATGTTGAGTGTTGAGGTAGACGAGCTTGCGGTGTATGTTGTTCTTGAGCTTGTTGAGGTGAACTTGGACTTGATTGTTGTTGTAGATGTCGAGATTGATCTTGAGGTTGGGGTTGAACTTGAGGTTGTTGTAGAGGTTGACTTGCATTTGTTAGATCAACGGAAGAAGCTTGGCCTTGTGGTGTAGATGGCTCCACTTGGGTGGAACTTGGTCCTTCCCCGGTACTCATAGAAGGTAGCTTTTGAGGTAGGCGAATGCCAACACCCATCCTTCCTATGGTATCCGGGGGAATTGCATCTACTTTCTCACAAGAAGCACTTAGCTCCTCCAAAGATCTATCATCTTCATCGAACGTCACATCACAAGACTCTACAACCCGTCCACTTGACTTGTTGAAGACTCTATAGGCGTGAGAATCCGTAGCATAGCCAACGAAAATTCCTTCTTGAGCTCTTGAATCAAACTTGGATAGGTGTGTGTCCTTGACTAGTATGTAGCATTTGCATCCGAAGACCTTGAAGTATGACACATTAGGCTTGTTGCCGGTGAGGATCTCATACGGTGTCTTCTCAAGACCTTTGCGAAAGTAGAGGCGATTAGTAGCATGGCATGCGGTAGAGATAGCTTCCGCCCAAAAATTGTAGTTGGACTTGTATTCCATCATCATGGTTCGAGCGGCTTCGATCAAGGTTCGATTCTTCCTTTCTGCGACCCCATTTTGTTGGGGAGTATATGGCGTGGAGTATTGGTGTTGGATTCCTTCTTCGCCGAGGAAGTCATCCAATGTGTAGTTCTTGAACTCCGTTCCATTGTCGCTCCTTATTGCGAGGATCTTGTTGTCGTACTTGCGTTGAACTTGGTTGGCAAACTCCATCATGGTCCGTTGAGTCTCACTCTTGTACTTGAAGAAGAATACCCAACAATATCGTGAATAGTCATCAACGATGACGAGGCAATACTTCTTTCCTCCAAGACTTTCATAAGATGGTGGACCAAAGAGATCAACATGTAGGAGCTCCAAGCATCTTGTGGTAGAGATGATAGTCTTGGCCTTGTGAGGAGCTCCATGCATTTTTCCTTGTACGCAAGCCCTACAAACACGATCCTTGCAAAAGAGACATCTTCTTTTAGTCCGAGAATGTGGCCACCCTTGTGGAGACTTTGCAAAGTCCTCATGTTGACATGGGCTAGTCGGCGATGCCATAACCAACCCTTGTCACCTTTGGCGAATAGGCAAAAAGCGGAAGACGTTGTCTTTCCGGAGAAATCAACAACATACAAACCGTTCTCTACATATCCAACAAAAGCTACATTGAGTGTCTTGCTCCACAAGAGGACCACCATATGTTCATCAAAGAATGTGCATAAACCCATACGAGCAATTTGATGAACGGAGAGTAAGTTGTAACCAAGGGTCTCGACAAGGAGGACATTCACAAGTGAGATGTCGGGTGTTAGCACCACCTTGCCAAGACCCAATACCTTAGAGCACGTGTTGTCGCCATATGAAACGGTAGAGAGAGAAGGCACGAGGTCGACAACAATATCCTTTCTTCCGGTCATATGACTTGTGGCTCCACTATCAACCACCCATTTAGCACCACCGGAAGCATAGTCCTACAAGGAATCAAGTCTTGGATTTAGGTACCCATTTTTCAATGGGTCCTAGCATGTTAGTAACAAGGGGTTTGGGAACCCAAATAGTCCAATCAACATTGTCCTTTTGAGGACCAATAAAGCGAGCACGAATATGTCCATAGTAATCAACAAAAAGAACATGAGAAGGGTTGATAGAGCCGGCGAAACCCGTCGAGGCGGAGTTGGGTACTCCATCTCTTCTTGAGCTAGCATTGCTCCCTTCAAGGTTGGTCTCCATGTTCTCCTTGTCCTTCTTCTTCTTGGTCCTCCTCTTCCTCTTTCTCTTTGGCTTGGTAACCACTCCTCCTTCATTGCACGAGCCCTCTTTGGCTCCATATTTAGCTTCAATGATTCCTTCCAAGTACTTGGCTTGAACTTGGAGTCTATCAACCTTGGCCTTCAAGCGATTGACTTCATCTTCATGCTCCGGGTGTGGATGGAAAATATCAAACACTTGGACCTCCTTTGCCTTGTTCACTCGGAAGTGTTCCATCAAGGCTTCTTCTTGGAGAGCGTTCAACTTCATGAGCAAGCGCTTGTCATTCTCCATCTTGGCAATGTCGCTTTCATGAGTGCAACATGCACGGTCCTTGCTCAAAGGAAAGTACTCCTTCAAGGTTTCTTCTTGCATGGAGTTGACCTCCATGAGCTTAGCTTCCCTTCTCTTCAAGGCGGCTATTTCCTCCTCATGATCGCAACACGTATCCTTCTCCTTGCTCATGCGGAGACACTCCACCAACGACTCTTCTTGCTTGCTACTCAAACTCAATAGCTTGGCCTTGGTGATCTCTAGAGCGGCAATTTCTTCTTCATGGTTGCAACATGAGGTCTTCTCTTTGAACAAACGGTAATATTCATCCAAGGCTTCTTCTTGAAGAGCATTGACTTCCAAGAGAAGAGCATTGTGCCTTCTCAAGGAAGTGACTTGATCCACAAGCTCATCATGGCAATAATTGGGGTCTTCATCATCTTTCTCTTTGTTGGCTTCCTCGAGCGAGAGCATCTTCTTCTTGAGGTCACCAACCAACTCAAGAGCATGGTCTCGATCCTTGGTGAGTCGTGAAACAATAGCTTCATTCTTGTCTTCAAGAACGATGACACTAGCTTCAAGAGACATGCGAAGATTTCGTTCATCATCAAGCTCCTCCTTGAGATTGGCAAGCTCAAAGGCCGCTTCCCTTTCCAACTTCTCCCTCTTCTCGATAAGATCTTGTGCCACACCAAGTTGGGCTAAGAGAGCCCCAACATGAATCTTGGTATCCCCCTTCATGTTAGTGAGAAAAAAATCCAATGAATCCAAACCCATAATCTCACGTTTAACGGTGAGACTAGTGACATCATCAATATATAAGGCATTAGTAGAAGATGATGGTTTGGAAGGAGATTTTACCTCCGTGGATACCTTTGCCATAAGGCACCGAGCATTGTTGGTGACGAGGTTCTCATTAGGAGAGTCGAAGAGAGAGTTGGAGGGAGTGGAAATGGCGATGGCGGCCACTCCCTCTCCTTCCTTGTTGGAGCGCTTGTCCTCATGCTCCCCATCTTCATCGGAGGTGTACTCTTCTCGAATGATGAAGGCTCTAGGCTTCTTGTTGGAGGAGACCTTGTTGTCATCGGACCTTGGGGAGAACTTGGAGAATCCTTTGGAGAGTGGCTTGTACCTATCCTTTGGGATAAGCTTTCCACCATGATCTTCTCTTCTCTCAAACATACAATCCGCGGCAAAATGATTCTTGTCACCGCAATTGTAGCATGTTCTTCCCTTTGTCCCTTCTCTTGGGGTCTTGGAGAGTCTTCTTGGAGAATCACGTGATCTTCTTGGTCTTGTGTTTCGGGACATGTTTCCATCCCAAAACTTCTTGGCGGCGAGAGCCATGTGCTCATGGTAGTTGACCTTGAGATCATCCGATCCCCACTCAACGGGATCCTCATCGCTTTCACTAGCTTCATGCACCTTCATCTTCAATGCAAGGTTGGGTTTGCGGGAGTTGTGGGTGCGAGCAACAAGATCCTCCGCATTCTTCTTGGAGATGTCCAAAGCGATGACTTCGCTAAGGACTTCATCGGATGTCATAGCACGGAAGGAGGCATTTTGGCGGATGGCCGTCAACTTCACTTCATCATAAGGGAGGAGAGCATTGTAGAACTTGCGCTTGATCCAATGGTCATCCACGAACGTTGCTCCAAGATCTTGCATTTGCATGGGAAGAGCGATGAGGCGTCGATACATCTCTTCGGGGGTCTCTCCTTCAATCGTGACAAAGTTGTCGGCCATGTTGTTCACTTCATCAAAATGAGAGCTTTGGATGCTTGCATTGCCGAGGAAGAGCTTCTCAAGTTTGTCCCATGCTTCCTTGGAGGTCTTGAGCGAGCGGATATGAGCGCGGTCCTTGGGGGTGATGGCCATATGAATCATGTTGATGGCGGTGGCGTTGAGTTGGTCATCCACCACATCTCTTCTTGTCAATTTCTTGGGATCTCGTGGTGAATAGCCCTCCTCAATGATACGCCAAAGCTCGGTAGAAGCGCTGCGCACATGAGAACGCATTAAGAATTGCCAATTCTCAAAGTTGTTTGACTCAAGAGACGGTGGTGAACCATGCGACAAGATATGCGACATCGGTATCGGAACGTTGATGGTGTAATCATTTGGTGGTGGCACCGCATGATAACTCCCTTGACGTTCCTCAACCGGTGTGTCATCATCCTTCCCTTTTGTTGAAGTGCCGGTATCCCCAAGCCCTTCCTTTTGTGGATCTTTTGTCGCTTCCGCGACAAAATCAACAAGAGGAAGGGTGTTAGCTTTTGGTGGCGGATCCTCAGCACTTGCTTTTGGTGGAGGGTTTGGTTTTTGTACAACCAACTCCATCATCATCGCCTTCATTTGGGCAACGATGGATGACTCCAATTTCTTGAGGTCATCCAACGTAGCCGTCGTGGAATCGATGGGCGATGATGGAGCGGGTGGCACAAGGGAAGGTGACCCATTCTTATCCGCCTCTTGTTCGGCCATTTCTTAGGCGGTAAAGCCCGAGCAAGAAAACCTTGCTATGATACCACTTGAATGGATCGTAGCGAACAAGAGGGGGGGGGGGTGAATGGAGCTACGGCAAGTTTTAGTCTTTTCCAATTTTTATGCAACGGAAGGTAAAGGTGTGAACTTTAGCAATAGGGGTGATCCTACAATGAATATTGGGCGAGTGCAACAAGTAAAGGAATCAACAAGATAACGAGAGTAAGGAGCGAGACAACCGGGGGGGCGCGAGGCGAGTCGAGGTTTGTTTCCCGCAGTTCCTTCCACTAAAGGAAGTACGTCTGCGTTGAGGAGGTGCTAGTCTCACACAAGAGACTAGGCGGCCACACCACAAAGGAAGGCCTCACCTTCTTCCTCGAGAGAGCTCCACGGAGGAGCTCTCCCTCTTCCGCTAAGGCACCGGTCGAGGCGGTGATTCCTTCACAAGGTTGGGGCGAGCTCCACACACAAGGATGCTCCCAACACCCTATGGATCTAGTACATCACCAAGCTAGACTCCATAGCTGCACATCTCCAATGCTCCACCATAGGAACCCATCACAAATGCTCCACCAAAGGAACTCTTCCAATGCTCCACCAAAGGAACTCTCCAATGCTCCACAAAAAGAACTCTTCTCCAAGATCCACCAAAGGAACCCTACCACCAAGATCCACTAAGGAATAGCTAGTATTGGTGAAATCTCTCTTGGTAGAACTATAGATCGGGGTCTCCTCCACCTATCCTCAAAGTTTGGGCATGATTGGTTGGATGGGGAAGGAGAACCTCAAGGATTAAGCTCAGCAACAATGGAGGAGAGAGAGGGGGAAGAGATAAAATCGTGTTGGGGAAGAAGGGTCCCTTAAATAGTCTCCTCCAAATCCAACCGTTATGTCCAGATTTGGCCTAAGCGGTACTACCGCTTTTGGGAAGCGGTACTACCGCTCTGAGTTCGAAATCCTCCCAGATCTGGTCAAAGGACGCAGAGCGGTACTACCGCACGAGGTACCGCTTGAGGTACCGCAATAGGGTCCAGACCTTACTGGATCCAAAGCGGTACCAGAGTGGTACCAGGGCGGTACGACCGTAATTCGGTTACGGTACCTAAGCGGTACCGTGAGCGGTACTACCGCTTGTGAGCGGTACTACCGCCCAGTGCGCAGGGTACCGCGGCCGAGTTACGGGAGGCGAAATCAGCGCAGACTCGGAGCGATGCAGGGGCGGTACCTATAGGGGTAGCGGTACTACCGCTACAGTGCGGTAGTACCGGCCTGGCTAAATCTGGTTTTCTTCCCTTTTTCTCTCCAACCATGTTACCTCGCTAAACACACACAAAACCAGAAAACCTATCAACTACGCTTCAGTCTTCTGATCTTGACGCGTCCGGCGAGGTCACCGTGTACTTGCAAATCTAACAATGATACTCAAGGCACACGGTGAGATTACTCAAGTGTTGTCATCAAACACACAAAACTTGGGGTGTGAATTTTGCTCTTACAGTCGTGAACAACGATCTTAGATTTTCATGCAAGACAAAGTCCATGCTCACAAAACAATGTTGTCATCAAGGTCATTGCAAGGCACAACAAATTAATGTCAACCTTCGCTTTCACCCTGCAAGTTCATACTCTGAATTTCTCACGTGGTGTCACCCCCACTTACCAATGTCGTTGCTCCAAGTCACGAATCACCAAGCCAAAACTTCATAGCCACTAGAACTCGAGCCACCATTACTAGTCCCCAGATCTCGTATTCCATGCCATTTTCCGTGACTGACTTCACCATGGAACTAGGACATGTCCCAGGATGGTAACAGTCCGTAGAGCTTCGCATTTCTCCCTCTGAAACCAAACATTAAAAAAATGTGGTTATACGTTATCCGATCTGGCAAACTCGAGGCATGTCATTCATTTGGAGTTCAATGTCGAAGCCTTTCGAAACTCGACACTCCATCGGAATCATTGAAGACATGCGTCAAGTAAATCTTCATCATGGCGTGAGAGGGATCCTAGGACTGCCTCCTTTATTCAGGTCGGGCCTCCACACAACCGACCATCCTAGCCGCCAAAAGCAATGTTGGAGGGCCGCACCATGGCATAGAGCGTGAGGTCCATTGTTGGGCAGGACCCCCATGTCCACGCCTGGGCAGTGCCACGAGGCAGGGTGCTACGCCACACGAGACAGCCACCACAGTGTAGATCGACGTGAGGGCCGACTTGGCCCAAATTGAACCGCTCATGCTGGCTATCACAACGCCTCGAAGATCATTGATGCCTCACCCTGCTGCTTCGATAGAGCCATGGAACGCACTGATCTGCCACCACACAGCCACCACGCAGCCACCGTGCACTCTCGCTGATGCATGAGAGGTATCCACCGCCATGCCGCTGCTCCCCGTGTTCAGAGCTATGCCCCCGTCCAGCCCCGGCTACCACCACTGCACAAGGTGAAAGAAGGCCCAACTGCTGCTGCTTCGCCTTCGTCCGGCGGCGCTCGCTGGCGATGGTGAGGAAGGGAAGGCGAGATTTGGGGGGAGAGGAGATGTTTGCGTGTACTCTGATTAATATAGAAGGGAGGATAGTAAGAGAATTGCATTAATTGCAGCTCTCGGGTGCCACACTCACCCATGTTTCTGTGCGACACCTGTCCTCGGGCCCACAGTATACCTTAGTTATTATTTTCTACATTGACCATTTGCAACGTGTATATTCCACCATAGAGTACTGCCTGGACCCACAATGATAGATGGCCAGTGCTCTGTATTTCGTTCCCCTTCTCCACGACCCCATCGTTCTCCCCGCCGACGTGACCCCAACAGCCGGCCAGGACCCCGGTGTCGTCCAGGTATACAACCATGCAGCGGCCTTCCTCCCAGTTTCCTACCACCGCAGCCTCACCCGCAGCTCCTCGAGGCTCCCTCCGCCGCCAGCCGGAACACAAAATCCTCCAGTTACCCTTCGCTGCCAATCGGTACACGTGCTCAACCTATTCCCTCCACCGCCGACCAGGCACCCACCTCCCCTAGGTCCCCTCCTCCGCTGGCCGGATCTCGAGCCTCGGGTCCTCTCCGTCGTCTGCCTCCCTCGGGTCTCCTCCGCCCCCGGAAGGATCAGGCCGCGAGCCAAATCTTGACCCCATGTTCTCTCTGCCACCGGCCAGACCTCCCCCAGGTGGCTAGGTCTCCCAGCGCAGGCGCGACCATGCACTGTAGCAAACCAGTGTGCAATACATGGTGTCAGGTAGCCGCTCTAGTATATCTTCGTATTGCGAATAGATGGCTTCACGACGAGAAATCCCTTACTTCCCCTTCACCAATCTCAAAGCAATTCTACGCGCTGGATCTATAGGGGGTGTGGCACCCATGAGCCAATAGTCCGCGTCGGGATAGTAATATCTACTCTCCTCGTACTGTACATGGCATCCTAGTTTTCATGTTCCAACTTTGATCATAAATTTCACGAGTAATACATGCAAAATTATCGTAAAAGATATACTATTACAAACTTATTGTTCAAATACAAGTTTGATACTATAATTTTTAGCATATACTAGTTTATACATTTTGCTTAGGTATTTGGGGCAATCGTACTTGGCACAGATAGTCCGTCTTCCATACGCACGGACCACACGTGCACGTCTCACGCGATTGGTTGTCGCAAATCCCCGTAAACCCCCTCTTCTCTTCCGCTCCAGATTCTCTACCTTGCTATAGACAAGTTAGAGATGAACAGTACGTGTAACTTGTGCTCATTTTCTACCGTTAGATTCAGATCTGATGGCTCTAAACAGGCACTACAGTATTAACAAACAGTACCGTAAACAGTGGATGTTACTGTAGCGCGTCCGTGCAGTACTGCGTGTACAGTGTTCGGAGTGATCTAGTCCCTGCAATTTTAATCTCACGGCTCCAAGGACAAGTCAGAGAACTGTACCTTGGTGACTTGCTACAAGCAAGTTAGACAAGCTGCACCGCTTCTCTTCACCTTTTTACCATCCATCTTTTGACTGGCCCCACTCCCACAAGGCCACACCATATTTTTACCACAAACCCCCTATAAACCCCCAAATTCTCACTACTCTAGCACATGAACAGACACACCGGAAGCTACTCTGCTGACTGCTGTTCTCTGCTTTCCCCTTCCCCATGGCGTCCAAGAACGCCCTGCTTGGCAGCATCCTCCTGATCCTACTTTCGTCCGTCGCCGCAACCTCCTCTTCCAACTCCGGCAATGCCGAGACGGATGCGCTGATGGAGCTCAAGGCGGCGCTGGACCCGTCGGGGCGCGCGCCGGCGTTGGCGTCGTGGGCGCGCGGCGGGTATCCGTGCGGCCGCGGGGACTACTTCGAGGGCGTCTCCTGCGACGCTCTCGGGAGGGTCTCCGTCGTCTCTCTGCAGGGCAGGGGGCTCTCCGGGAGCGTCTCGCCGGCGGTGGCGATGCTCCCGGGGCTCACCGGGCTGTACCTGCACTACAACGAGCTGAGAGGGGCGATCCCGCGCGAACTCGGCGACCTCCCCGAGCTCTCGGAGCTCTACCTTGGCGTAAATAAGCTCTCCGGGAGCATCCCCGTCGAGCTCGGCCGCCTCCGTCGCCTCCAAGGTGAGCGAGTTCTTCCTGTCGATGGTATCTTAGTTTCTTATTACTCCAATGCGAGCGAGTACATTATTTGTGACTTGAAAAACAGTTTTATACTTCCGGGCACGAAAGTGTATTTCTGTTCCTGAATTCGATGACATTTGGTACTGATCTAGTACACAGAATTTGAATTTGGCAAGTACATTTTGGTCTGTTCTTGCCGATGGCTCGCCCTCCCAGTTTCCTGTATGCAGCTGATTACCTGCACTGTACTGTAGTGTAGACATATGGAAGGACAAAAACTTTGAATTTTTCTGACCACGGTTTGGCCTATGCGGACTCGCTTGCACGGCTACTTAATGCGTGTGCATCCTTCCTTTGAAATGCGATCCACATTTATTCCCTGTACATTTACTGTTCCGACAGCTCACGATGGCCATCGACGAATCGTCTGTTTACTTCCAGGATTTGGTTAATTAGCCTGGAAAAAAGTTGATTGCACCATCAGTGACTGGTTGTTCTTCTCTAATGGGAAATGGCATTGTGTTCTTTCTTGCAGTGCTGCAGCTCGGCTACAACCAGCTCTCAGGGAGCATCCCAACTCAGCTGGGTGAGCTCAACAAGCTCACCGTTCTTGCGCTCCAGTCTAACCAGCTCACAGGGGCGATACCGGCATCTCTGGGGGACTTGCCGGATCTGACACGGCTGGACTTGAGCTCCAATCGCCTGTTTGGCTCCATCCCTTCCAAGCTTGCCGGTATCCCACAGCTTGCAACACTGGACCTCCGTAACAATACACTTTCAGGAAGTGTTCCTTCCGGTAGGTAGTCTTGAATATTGGTGTTCATGGTTACAATCTCAGAGGTTCTGCTGTTTGCCATCTGAATTGTCTGCATTGATTGTTGTAGGTCTGAAGAAATTGCATCAGGGATTTAGGTTCGACAACAATTTAGAGCTTTGCGGGTCTCATTTTGATTCTCTGAAAGCCTGTCCTGACGGCGACGACAGCACCGATGATCAAATGCCGCATAAACCTGAACCCACCTCTATCAAGCCACAGCAAATTCCACAAACAACCAGTCTGAACAAAAACTGTGACAATGGCACCTGCTCGAGAGCGTCGACGCTCTCTTCAGGGGCTGTTCTTGCTGGAACAATCATAATTGTAGCCGGAGTCGCGGCCTGTGGTCTGTCCGTGTTCTCGTGGCACCGCCGGCAGAAGCAGAAGGTTGGTAGCTCTGTTGAATACTTGGAAGGCAGGCTTAGCCGGGACCAACAGAAGGAAACATGTCAGAAGAGTGGCTCGGCCTCCTCACTGATCAATGTTGAGTACTCCAGTGGCTGGGACACCTCGTCCGAGGGATCGCAGCAAGGAGTAAGGCTATCTCCGGAGGGCTCACCGAGCGTCAGGTTCAACCTAGAAGAGGTAGAATGCGCGACGCAGTACTTCTCTGACATCAATTTGCTTGGCAAGAGCACTTTTGCGGCGACACATAGAGGGATAATGCGGGATGGCTCGGTCGTCGCCGTGAAGAGCATCAACAAGAGCAGCTGCAAGTCGGAGGAGGCCGACTTCTTGAAAGGGCTCCGTGCCCTTACGTCGCTGCGACACGAGAACCTTGTTGGACTGAGAGGCTTCTGTCGGTCCCGGGCCAGAGGGGAGTGCTTCCTCGTCTACGAATTCATGTCGAACGGTAGCCTCTCTCGGTACCTGGATATCAAGGATGGCAGCGCCGAGACGATGGTCCTCGAATGGGCCACTCGGGTCTCCATCATCAAAGGCATTGCCAAAGGTACAATATGCACCACTGTTTTTATAGGTTGAAACATGAATAGAAGCTTTTCGAGCTAGCTTAACTAATATTTTGCTCATACTTAAGGTGCATTTCATTTAAGTAAAAACATTAAGATTTAAGAATGCTTGGATGGTTTGAGTGTGATGCACATTGGTCTGCTTTTCTGATATTTATAAGCAGTTCTACTGAATTTGTTTTACTCTGCACATGCTGAAATGCTGAATTTTATTCAGGAATTGACTACCTGCACAGCAGCAAACCAAGCAAGCCCCCTGTCGTCCACCAGAACATATCGGCAGACAAGGTGCTGGTGGACCACCTGTTTGTGCCCCGCCTCTCCGGCTCGGGCGTGCACAAGCTCCTCGCCGACGACGTGGTCTTCTCCACGCTCAAGGGCAGCGCCGCCATGGGGTACTTGGCGCCCGAGTACACGACCACCGGCCGGTTCACGGACAAGAGCGACGTGTACGCCTTCGGGGTGGTTGTGTTCCAGGTGCTCACGGGGAAGAAGGCGGTCTCACAGCACCTCCTACGCTCCCCTGTCGGCGGCCAAGAGTCCGGCGGTGGCGCCAAGCTTGACGACGTCATGGACCCGCGCCTCGGGGGCAGGTTCTCTAGGCCCGAGGCGGCGAAGCTGGTCGGGATCGCGCTGCTGTGCACCAGCGAGGCACCAGGCCAGCGACCGGCCATGGCTGCGGTGCTGCAGCAGCTCGGCGCCAGCCAGTGATCGACGCCGGCTTGCCGCAGCCACTGACTTCTTCCTTGTAAGCTAAGTTGCCATGTTTTCAGCTCCAGTTCCATCGGTCGGCTGGTTCCTTCCTCTGGAACTCGGCAGATCGTCGCAAGCTAGTTTTTGCTTAGTACTTAGTGGTTACATCAATTTGCCAGTAACCACTTCAGTCTGGTGACACTGATCACTGATGTATCGTCATCTTCTCCTCCCTACTGTAAATGTGTGGTGTGGTGTGCTGCTACTTTTCGCTCGAACCGAATATATTCGGAGTTTCACTTTCACTTATGTGCCTTGATTTTGAAAGTGGCAGATTGCCTTCGTGTCTGTTGGGATGCGAGATTTCTAATCTTTGTCCTTGGGTTTGATCGGTTTTAGAGATTTCAAATGTGATGGCCCATGCCTAGCTATGAAGTACTCATTTAGGGCCCTTTGCTTGTGTTTGAGTATGGTAATGCACTAATGCTAGGCACGCGGCTTGCATGTTGCTCATTTAGGGCTCCTTGCTTGTGTTTGGTCCTCCTCTGACATCTGGTGCCATCATGCCATCTTTACTGATCGTGTCGAGTGGCGTTGCTTCCGGCCGGATCTGAGAGTAAAAGTGACAGTTTCTCTGTTTAATTCAGATCGGGTATTAAACTCGGCTTCAGATGTTGGGGCCTGTTAACTCTTTCTTCGGGGGTTTATTTCTGACCCATCATCAACCGCTCTAAGTGACGGTCTTATCCTGGCAGGACAAGTTGGATGTAACATGCTTCACTCAATTCCGACTGCATGGATGTTAATGAATGTTATTGAAGTGATGAATCAAGGCAGGAATTCTCTAGGTCGGACGGATGCTATTTATGAAGAGTGTTCGATGATGTGTCGTAGTTTTACTGCAATTGTGCTTTTTCATGGTCCTAGAGAAGACAATATGGCAGCACATTTAGCTAGACATTCAGAGGGAGAGGTGTCAGTTGTTTGACACGATGATCCTTCTAATTTTAGCGTAAGTGTGATGGCGAACGATGTGTTTGTGATCCATAATTAATAAAGTACGTCGTGGTGGCTTTTCCCTCAAAGGAAAAAAAAAACTCTTTCTTCGGGTAGGCCTGAAGCTTTGGGCTATATATCTAGATCCTATTTTGTACCAAAAAGTTACCATCGACACCGTGTTAGATGTCTACACCATGCAGGTTATGCGTGTACCTTCTTCTTCCTCAAAAAGGGGGGTAACCCCTTCATGTTGATACATGCTTAACAAAGTGAAACATCCACGCTGAACAAACCAATTTAATCTACAATCGTTCGATTGCATCGTGATTCATGCATCTATGAGTTGCAAGTTATGTTGTAACTGAGATTTTCCAGTTGTAAGTGGGGTCAAACAATGTCAATTCGTTATTAATCTACAACCAGCGCATTTTGCAAAAAAGTAATCAAAACATGGTGAGATTTTGTCCCAAAACATAAATTAACGTGAAAAATGGTGGTTTTATGCATGCTATTAACTCTATACAATAGTTGATAAGAAAATGTTATCTAGAAGAGTTCATTTAGTGGGAGGCAGGCGACGTTTTCGTCGACAGCGAGACGTCTGTGGTAACTTTGTCAATTTCAAGATCTAATCCGTTGACTCAGTCTTTCGAAGATGCTCACAGAGGTAGATATACGTGTGTGCGTTCATAGGGGTAAGTGTATACGCGTGTATATGAGCGTCTGTGTGTGTACCGTGTTTCTCAAAAAAAAAAAAGTTGTCCGACAACTTACTCTTAATGTTGCCTCCAAGCGCTGATGCTCACATGTTTCTGAAGTTGGTATTACTAGGATACGAAACGTGACTTAAGATGCTGGGGCATTTTCCATTTTCTTCACGGTATGCTGGAAACTTTTGTTGTGATGTTGTCACTGCAGACCATATGTATCGATTCTCTTATGTACACAATGCTTTGAGTTGTGCCTCTGAACTCTTCACTCTCTTTCTTGCATACCCAGATATCTTCTTTTTTTCTAGGCGGTAAATCCTACTACACAAGTTCTACTCCCTCCGTCTAAAATTAGGTGTCTTAACTTTTTCTAGATACATATATATTTATAACTAAAATGTATCTAGATATATATGTATCTAGAGAGAAGTAAGATACTTATTTTTAGACGGAGGTAGTATATTTGATACCAACAAAAAACGAAGACGTTGACTAGAAGGGGCGAGCGAGGGAAAAAGCAAAACTATTTTTAACCGACTTAACTAAAAAGATTTTCCATGTTTTCAAAAAAATTTCCTGGTAAATTGAATTTTCACCAGTTAAAGGAAGTTCACGAGGTTCAAAAAAATGTTCCCATGGTTCAAAATAGGTTTGAAGCATGGTTTAGAAAATGTTTACAGGGTTCGAAAAAATGGTAACAAGTTCTAGAAAAGTATTCAGAGGTTGGGAAATTATACTATATTTTATGCATATTCCTAAAAATAAATAAAATAAAAGAGTAAAATGAAAAATTGCAAAACAAGAAACATAAAGAAAAGAGACAGAAAATAAGAAATAGTAGTAGGAAAGACCGGAAGAAAAAAAAAAGGAAAAACAACGCCTACTGGGCTACGGTCCAACACAAAGCGCACGCGTGCGAGCGCGCGGTACTGAAATCCCCACCTCCAAAAGCCAGTCTCCCCCAAAATCGAATCGAAACCCGCACTTCTCAAATCTCCAAACCCCAACTCCGGCACCGGAAATGCGGCGCGGCGGCGGCGGCGGCCGCCATCCGAAGTCCTCCGTGGCGCCCTCCTCGGCGGCTGATCGCACCCCAATGACGGACCAGCCCCTCTACCCGCGCAACCTCGACGACGCCTTCTCCCGCCGCGACTCCGACGCCGTCAGCCTGTGCAGCAGCCGCCCCTCCTCCATCGCCACGGGCCCCTCCCTCGCCGCCCCCATCGCCAACCTCTCCGACCGCAGCTCCCAAGCCGCCGCCCTCCGCGTCGTCAACTCCTACCTCGCCCCCTCCATCAACCTCCGTGCGCCTCTCCCCGCCGCTCGCGACATCCTCGCCGCCTTCCGCCACCTCCTCGAGCACCTCGGGTACCCCGTCAAGAGCTCCCTGGAGGAGGACCTCCTCAGCCTCCTCCGCTCCCTCGGCTGCCCCTACAAGCTCACCCGCTCCGCCCTGAAGGCCCCAGGGACCCCGCACTCCTGGCCGCCCCTCCTCTCCGTCCTCTACTGGCTCACCCTCCTCTCGCGCGTCGTCGACAACCTCCACGCGTCCTCTACCCCCACCGCGGCCACCTCGAATGACCTAATGCTCTACCTCACCGACAGCTACTACCTATTCCTCACAGGTGAGGATGATGCTGCCGCCTCCCTCGACGAGGAGTACCACTCCAAGGCCCGCGCCCAAGCCGACGCCTGCGAAATGGCCGTTCAGGCGCTGGAGAAGGAGGTCCAGGATCTAGTAGCCAAGCGGAGTAAGCAAACCTCTGAGCCCTCTCGCCTGAGGGCACTGGAGGAGAAGAAGGAGGCATTCACCGCGGACGTTCAGAAGTTTGAGGCTGTGGTGAAGAGCTGGTCCACCAAGATCAAGGAGAAGGAAGATGCGCTGCTGGAGAAAGAGAAGGAGCTCCAGGCCAAGGTAATGAATGGCCAGCAGATGATGGCTGAGAATGAGGAGCTAGTGAAAAAGGTGGAGATGCAGGTGGTCAATGTCAGGGATGTCGATAGGATGACTAGGGAGATGCAAGCGGTGGAGAATGATATTGCCAAGGTGGAGAGTGCCAACGCGGTGCTGGAGGAGAAGGGATGGGAACTCGAAGCTTTACTGCTCACTAAGCTCGAGGAGATTGAGGGGCTTGCTGAGCTGTGTAACCAGGCCCTCAGAAAGTAAGAATTCCCTAGAAAGAACTTTGGATTTCCTGAATCTTTAGTTTGTCCATAAACCGTTATTCTTTCACCAATGCCTCGATTATTATCTAAGCACCTTGAAACTGATGCTAACCAAGTAACTGTTGCTACCTCTGTCACTAATGGGGGATACTCTTATTTGATATGAAGAAATAAGTTAAACAAGAATCTATCTATTCTAGTGCTGAGAGGGTGCTCCATACTTCAATATGTTTGTCCTTCTTAATCTCCATAGTTCAAGTGGTACTTCATTCGAGAATTAATCAGTATTGCTTATTTTACTTTTTACAGGAGTGTTATGGTTACTGCAGTTTAGAGGTTTAACTTGTTATTGAGGTCAGATCTGTGCATACATAGACTTCTGATTGAGACAGTGAATAGGCAGTCCTTCAGTAGTTTACATTAGACGGTTCCAACATTGCGGTGTTACACAGCAGAAAGTGCAGGAAAGATGTTAGACATGATATGTTTTTACCCCTGATCCACTTTGTCTCCTGTTCTCCCTTCAATTATATCTGTAGTTTAAGTCTCTTGATTCCCTGACCGACTGTCCCTGATCATTCCTTTCTTTATCTTTTGCTGTTGAACATAGCATCATGTTACACAACAATGGATTCATATATGGAAAAATTTCTAGGAAGGTTATATGGCTATGCTGCATAGAATTTTGCAAAGAGCCTCCTATCTATTTTGCTTCATAATATTGTTACACTCCCACCTCTCCTTGTAGAAAGATTATGGCATTTTTAGAGCATATATTTACTTACATACACGTCTAATTCATTCAGCATATTTTGTCATATTAGAGTATGTTTTTTTTCTCTTTTCTGATTAGTGTGCCTTGTTTTAATTGGTAGCTGCACGATAGTACTAAATATATGTTTCCAACTAATAAGGATAGTCCATACTTTTCATGATGTGATACTAATTGAACAAGAGTTTTGTGTCTATCATATTCAAGAGATAATTTAACCATTTTTTTTATAAAATAACCCTGATCAACTTGGGAATCTTTAATTGTCTTTCTAGGATTAATACATAGGCTTCTAAAGGTCATATACCTAATATAACGGAGTATAAAGATGCCATATTTAAATTCTGGATGATAGGCTTGATTATGTCATATATGAAAGATAGTATGAAGTTTGAATCTGACAGGAAAATCTAGTCTGACAAGCGTTAGTCTACTTTTGTCTATCTACATGGTATGAAACTACTTTATTGCTTTAGCCTGTGTTTGAAATTCCAAGTTTTTTCAACTATCCGACATAATTTGTCCTTGTGATTTAGACTATTATGCTTGAACCAAGACTTCTTGCTGCACGAGTATTTATCTGAAACCTTTGTTCAGCTTGATCGTAAAATGAACAGATTTATGTACTCCCTCCGACTCATATTAATTGACTCCAATATGGATGTATCTAGAACTAAAATATGTCTTGATACATCCATATTAGAGTCAATTAATATGAACCGGAGGGAGTAGCTTTTTTCTATTTCTCTAGAATTAATGTGCAAACTCCAAAGGAGACTCCAGTTTCTACATTTTAGATTTCTAGCCAGGCAGTCGTGCAGGATTAGTTCTTTTAGCTTCTTTATGTTTGATGGTAAAATTGATGGATTAGGTAATTGAGAAATATAAAAGCAAAAGCTAGGTTTTGGGTAATATAGTATTCTTGAATTATGTCTAAATTGGCTCCCAGTGCCAGTTATTTAGTGGCAGCACTGAAGCAAACAAAGATCAAGATCCCAGAAAGATATCATTTTACTGTCATTTTCGTTAATTATATCTAGAGTTTGGTGCCTTATTGTAAATCACTCTTATGCCAATTTGCAGGTTGAAACCCAGTATTGATTTCCAGTACATGATAAATTCAAAAGGATCCTCCCCAGCTGAGATCCTTGGTACTACCTACAAAACTGCCCTAAAACCTGCGCTCATTGCTCTTGCTAATGAGACTAAACGGATATTTGTCTCAAAGCATGATGAGTCAATTGATCTGCAAAAGCAGTTGCAACGAATTGCTAAAATGCTGGAGGAGAAAAAGAGTCAGGTTTCTGTTCTACAGGCTAAAAATAACGAGGTTAGTCATCTTATAGTCCCTCCTTCAGTGAATATGCAGCGCAATTTTTTAACTGTTTAGTCCAGCATTAGGTGGCGCTAGCCTTGTGAGACAGAGACGGCGATGTCGACGGGTCAGATGGTAAAAGGGGCGACAGCTTGTTTGACTCGGATGCTGTTGACTTAGACAGTAACGACCTGTACTTGTAAGAGACAGACGTTGACCCATAGCTTGAATAAGAAACTTTCAGGGACTTCAACCATGGCGTGTGCAGCAGTGCCAAAGTGTCTGCGCAGCCTATGATGGCGCTGTGCGTCGTCACACATCCTTTTTGTCACTGCGGAACTCGTCGTGAGGTTGTTGAATATTCGATTGGGGTAGGTTACCATGAACATGGCTAAAGGAAGAGGGAAACTGAGATTAGGCCTAATCATGCGGAGTTCATATGGTTCTTATCGGTCAGGAAAGAGACAAAAACTTGACCAGAGAATACAAAAGCTTCAGAATTTTAGAGTGATAACGCACCATTCTTCAACTCTACATTTGGTTGCAATACTCATGTTATGCTGGCGATCTGAGTGACACCTGAGATGACGAATGGTCAATAGAGGCTTGCATGTGCCAAGCAGCGAGGTAGAAGCGTGAGGTAGAGGAAGCACGCGTGCGAGAGGATCAGCAGAGAGACAACGCATGCGGGTAGCAATAGGGATAGCTAACAGGGAGAAAGGGAGCTCAGTAGGTTTTGGTGTTCTAAATGAGTGATATTAACTCCACCGAACGGATTGCTCGGGGTATCTGTGTCCAAATCTTCCCTTTAACAACCCTGCCTCGGGCTATGGGAATATTTTGTGGCACCGCATATTCAGGGATGAAGTTTTATATAGTATATACATCAAAACATAAAAGAAAACAAAGACCTGAAGTCTGTTTTAACCATTGGTATGTTCATGAACTTAACTCATGCATCAAAGCGGAAACCCTTATCTTTTAGCGAAAGTTAACTCACAATTCTGGTAAATGGAGCTTCTGTACCATATGCTAGTACTCATTACAGTATAGAAAATAGTTGGCTTATTGTTTGTATGTTGTGCATCATGCAAACATTTCTCAAGTGAACTCTTTGAAAAATCTCAAGTCAACACTGGCCAATGGCTTACTTCCTCTATTTTCTACCCCCTCAGTTCAACAAAACATGCTGTTTTGAGTTTTAACTTTTGATGCAGTTTCTGCGTGCAACTTTGACCGTTAGTTTTCATATGAATATGTTAGTAAAGAGCCATAAAGTTATGATGTTATGAAAACATTTCCATGAAAAATCTAATTATACTATTTTCCACTGCCAATCCAATTCATTTTGTAAATATTAGTTTGAGCTGCATAAACTGATTGAGATGCCTAGCTTGTGATAAACTTGCACAATTTGACCCAGTTTGAAATTAGGGATGTTCTCTTGTTGCCATGCGAAATATGTAAAATTCTTGTGTTGCCAAAAAGGTTTATCTATGCTAAGACTGAGGCTAACCTAGTTGTATGCTTCGTACAACACAATCACAATAACTATTCTGTAACCTTCTGGATAATAAATGCAAAACTGCGAACAAGTTTTTTTGTGTACCTGTTCACATTTCAGTTTCTGTTCCCAGATGGTTACTCAGGTGGATTCACTGGATCTTGAAATTCGAAACCATGTTTCAAGTTGTACAGTTGATGCTAGACAAATGAAAGATGAATCAGAGAAGAAGGAACATGAAATGAGTACTGTTGAAAAGGATGCAGACGACTTTTTAAAGGTACTTCCTTGTGTGGTGTTGTGTTTTATTTTATTTTATTCAGTTTCTGTGCCCCATGGACAAACAGAATCACTTACACTATTGTGATTCGGCAGACTTCTGAACAGAGTCTCCGAGATGCATCACGGGAAACTGATGAAGAGACTCAGGCGTGTGCAAGGGAACTGCTGCAGCTCATCGATAGCATTTCGGACTATAAAGAGTTCGTAGAAACATCAACTGCAGGGATAAAGAAAGACCTCTATGAATGCGTGGACGACATTGCTTCTCTGTCGGCCAAGATGGTATCTACCCCTGAGGTTTCACACAAGAAGTGATGCTCTGAGCGACTGAATCTTTGAATGCCCACATTATATGTGTGGATTGGAACTGTTGTAGGCCTGCTAGATGAATTTAGTTTGTCTGTGAGATAGCTTGTCTCTGTTGTCCGTAATTTATGGGTTTGTCGTGTTTTATAGGTGCCCTTTTGTTGCCCTAGCGGAATCTCCTGCTATACTCGAACCTTCAAACCTGGAAGTACGTCAGTATGTTAAGAGTAAAAGAAAAAAAATGCTGTTGTGTATCGCCTTGGAAGTTGAAACTAGCTTTTTAGAAAAGATCTCACTTTCTTCTAAAAAAACACTCCAAAGACATTAAATGCACCTATCGAATGACTAATACTCGGAGGGAATCACACTATAACGAGAATTAAAGATAAAAAAAAATAACAAAGTTGAAGTTTCAATAAATGAAGCAAGCAATCAAATGTTATGATAAGATCAAAAAGAGTGCTTTGAATAATATGAGTAAGTTTAGCCGCCCCCGTTCCCCCTCGTCGCTCCCGTGGGCGATGGGAGGGAACCCTAGCCGCCAACTGCCCAGGCCCCCTCCCCTGCTCCTCCCTCCCCTCACCGCCGCCGGAGGGCGTCACTGGGCAAAGCCTGGGCGTTGGCGGCGGCGGGGACTCCTCTCCCTCTCATGCGGAGGACTTGGCGCGGGCCGATGGCGCCGGTGAGGGTGGCGCGCTTGACGAGAGGAGCGGCAGCGCGACTGCCTCGGCAGCGGCGTGTCGGCTTCGTGGTGTGGCGGCGTCCCCGTGTTGGAGGCAGCGGCTGCTCTCGAGCGGCCACCAAGTGCGGTGGCGGGCGGCGCGGCCCAGGTGGTTTCTCGGGTGGCCAGTGATGGCGACGGCGCTGGGGATGGCGGCGACGACGCTGGGATGACGGCGATGACGCTGGTGGTAGGCGGTGTTGGGCGGCCGGAGATGGCGCCATGGCGGCGCGGGCTTGCCGGCTCTTGTCTGGGCCCTTCGGGCCTGATCTGGGTTTGGTGGGCCCCGGCCGTTCTGCCCTCCTGCCCCTGGGTTCGGTCAGGCACATCCTCCCTGTCCTTCCTCCTCGGCTCCGAGCTCATGGTGCTGCTGCTCTGGCCGGGTTGAGCGGAACCCAACGCCATCTTGGCGTGGCGGCTCGTGGCGTCCGTGCGGTGCTGGCGACAAGGTGGATGGTGCTGGGTGGCCGGCGATGCTCTCTGAGGTGGTTGTGTGCAGACCCGTAGCGACCTATCCCATGGTGGCACCTGCGCCGCTCGTGGCTCGGTGGTGCCCCTCTTAGCCGACCTGTCCCTTTGTGGGCATGGCTACCCCCGACCTGGCGCGACTGGATGTGCTGCCGGTGGGTTGCGCTGCCAAGGCTAGCGCTTTGAGAGGAAAGGGTCAGCGCAGGAGGTCTAGGCGGAGAATGGACAGTGCCTGCAGTGGTGAGGTACCATGCTCTGGGCGAAAGCCCTGCCTTTCGGGGCCGGTGACGGTGACGCCTGAGGGCGCCGTTTCCTCTGTGGCATCATCGAGGAGTGTCGGCACCTCCCTTGCCTAGGGTCTCATGTTCCGGGTGAAAACCTCAGATTTGGCTTGCCAAATCGGGCGACGATGGCGTCTTTGACGTCGTACCCTCCTTGGAGGCGTCGTCTTGGGAACTTGAGTTCGGGATGTAGTTCTTACTCGTGGATCTCAGCGCTGACCACGTGGGAGGTGCCTTGCGATGCAGGTAGCGCGCCGGCCTCTCGAGTGGTATCGCGGTGGCTTGCGCGATGAGGATCTTCCTCGAACAGCGCGAGCATGCCTCTGGATGAGCAGTGGTGGGCTGGCCTCTGTGTTTGTTGGCGGGCTACTGAAGACTGCACGCTTGCACGTCTATTGAGGTTGCTGGGAACTAGCCGCTGCGCCACAATGTTCCTTGGATTTGGGCCAAGGCCGGAGCAGCAATGCTCCCAGCTGGGCCATGGTGGTCTCGCGGGATTCAGGTGGTACACGCCTTGGCTGCGGCTGGTAGGCTCTTGGTAATTTCGATGATGCACAAGCACTGCGACTTTCATCGGCAAGGGTTTTATCTTGCGGAGGAGCTCACTCTGCAGCGTCTTGGAGGAGCACTCGACGTATTTCGGCCTCTTTGTCGTAGTATTGTTTTGAGTGTTGGGTGTGTACGGTGGGTGTTCGGCCTTTTCTTAGGCTTGTAATGTAAAGTTCTTTTCTATCAATGAATCAAAACGCAAAGCTTTTTGCGTTTTCGCGACAAAAAAATTTATGCAAAAAATAGACAATTTGCATTGGAGTATAAAGATCACAAACATGGAATCATCACTCTCGTGATATCATTCAAAACAAAAGATACCAAGTTAAATGAAATATTACGATCACCGCAAACTAATTCTTTAAATAAAATGAGGAAGCTCCCCAAGTGAAAGGATCGTATGCCGCACCTAGAGGGGGGGGGGAGTGAATAGGTGCTAACCAATTTTTAGTTCTTTTTTCAATTTAGGCTTGACACAAAGGTAAATTTTCTAGATATGCAACTATGTGAATTTACCTATATGACAAGGTTAACAACTAAGCAAGATATAGCTAAGCAATATATAGGAGATATAATAGGATAGAAGTAACCGAGAGTGGAGCACGCGGAGACACGGAGTTGATTCCCGTACTTCCCTTCCTTTGCAAGAAGGTACGTCTACATTTGGAGGAGTGTGGTTGCTATGAAAGCCAAACCAACGCCACGAAGGCTTCACTCAAGTCTCCTGTGAGCAACGCCACGAAGGCCTAGCCCACTTCCACTAAGCGGTTGCCTTGAGGTCGCAACCGGCACCTTTACACGAAGCTTGGGGCACACATCCACAACCAAAATGGAGGCTCCCAAGATGTAACCACGAAGCTTTACACGAAGAGTAGCTTCGAGGTCACCTCACAAAGATCCACTAAGAATGTTGATGAAACACAAATCCCTTTGATGGAAGAGTAGATCTAGGTCATCTCTAGCAAATCCTCAAGTATGGTGACGTTTGGGTGGAGGGGTAGAGAGATCTAGGGAAAATGGAGCTCAACAATGGTGTCTCAGATTTTGGGGAAGAAGTGAGGGAGAGAACTATTGGAGAAGAAGCACTGTAAATACTCCCGTGGGGATCCTGCCGTTGGAGAGGTCTGGCCGGTAGTACCGGCCAGGTTGGGCCGGTACTACCGCCCGCAGTCGATCCGCGCGGCCAAACGAAGCAAGCCACGATGCTAAGGTGGGCCAGGTTGCCGCGGGCCGAGAGGGGAGGCTGGAGCCTCCGGCTGGGGTACCGACCAAGGTACCGCCGGGGCTCCAAACTCCCCTGGCATCCATCTGCACCACAATGCCGCTCACCGGTACCACGGGCGGTACCACGACCGGAGCCTCCGGCCATGGCCAGGCCGGCGGTACCGCCCGCAGCACCCTCTCCTCTTCTTTCCATTTCTTCTCTTTTTCTTCTTTCCTTCATTTCTTCCTCTTTTCTTCTTTGTTCTTCTTCTTTTCTTCTTTGCTCTTCTATTCTTTCTTCCAAAAAGAATCTCTCAAGAATAGCATAGCATATCTTCAAAACTCTTCAACTTTTGGGCATACCGATCAACGCTACATCATACAAATCTTATATAACAAAATAATCATATAAAGTTATTGTCATCAACACCAAAACCACTTACTAAAAGGGATATGTTCTTTAAATCTCCCCCTTTTTGGTTTCTTGATGACAACATAAGATTTTCATAGGAATTGAGTATTTGAGCAATGAAATTATAAGACAATATAATAAGCTCCCCCCTAGACATGTGCATCCAATAGAATTAACATTTGAATAAGAAGCACATAATCTAGGATCAACATACTCAAGCAAGTAAGATTAACCAACAAGTGCAATGATAAAGAGTAAGCAAACCAATTCATCACTTGCACTTGAGAAGAGACAAGCATATGTGAGTAAAGACAAGTGTTGAGTTTAGAGATCATACCACATGTAGTTCACTTAGTCTTTACCATAGATAGGTAGATAGATAATGTCTCATACATAAATAGATAGCCCCTATGTCTCACACACATAGATAAGGTCCATAAAGCATAATAAGTAGTTCTCAACAATATATAACCATAAGTCACAAGCATAAAGAGTCAAAGACGAACGCAAGCTTGTGACTTCCCATGCAAATCCCGAACCTAATAGGACTCTTCTCCCCTTTGACATCAAGATGCAAAAAAGGTTGAAGAGCGATGCTATCGTCCCTAGAGATCAAGGAAGTCCCCGCCAATATCGGAGTCGACATCATAGGAGGGTACGTCTTCACCATCTGACCACTTGCTATGAGCAGAAATCCACTGAGGCTTCGGAATGATATTCTCTTCAGATCCTGGAGGAGACACTTCCACACCAAGATTTCTCATGATGCTCTTCTGACGGCGCCGAGATTTCTTCTCGGCCACATAGGAGTCATACATACGCTCCTGAATATCCAGCTGGAGGCAGAAGGTCTTCTTTACCTTGATCTTGAGCTTGGTGTACCAAGAGGGCTCGAGCATGGGATCATATGCGGAGTCAGCCGGAGGCCCCCCAAGTGCCATATGAGCAATAAATCCATCAATCCGGCGAGCAGGAGCAGTGGAAGGATTTGAAGGACCTGCTGTGGCTGAAGGAGCTACTGTGACTGAGGTAGAAGCTGGGAGCCCATGATCTTTGATAAGAAGGTTCTTGCGAGGATGATCGGTGAGGGATGAAATTGGTTCCAGAATGGCACCATCAAATTTCTGACACCACACCTCAGAAATAAGCTTCATGATGAAGGGAGCAAAGGCAGGAGACCTCCTCACCATACGCAGGAAAATCTGGTTCCACAGGCAATCCATGACATCCATCTTCACACCCTTGCCCTTCCGGAGATGTGTTTGAAGCATCAAGTCAATGACAAAAGAATGAATCTCATCAACGTTACCAACTTTGACGCAACGGTCTCACGGTAGATGCGAAGCATGATATCATAGACGGGTTGGAGATCGGAAGTGAACCCAAGCTTGCATCTACCGGGCATATAGAGCGGCTCAAGAACATCCTTGGTGCTTGCATTAGAGTTCTCGTGAAACCTCCAACCACTATCACTGTCATCTTCACAATTTTCCGGAATAGGATAGCCAAGAATCTGTCCAAAGGTGCTCCAAGTGGTAGTGAGTACCTCATCACGAGTCATCCAAGTAATGGAGCGAGCTTTATCATCATGAAAATAGACCGTGGCAAAGAACTGAGTCACAAGGTAAGGATCATAGTTGCATTGGAAAGTCATAATGGGGAACAAACCAAACTCCTCACAAATCCCAAGTGCTTCATGAAAGTATGCATCCTTCTTCAAATGGTCAATGTTGATATACCGTTGATCAACCACCTTCACCTTGGGAGGATAGACTTCATTGAAAATGCGCTCTTGAACCTCGGTGTAGAAGTGGCGGTTGCGGGTGCGAGAAGACCGAGGCCCCAAATAGGGGTTAGAGGTGCGAATAGCCATGTATGAATGAAGGCGAACATTGCCATAAGACTCAATAGCCTTCTTCCCTTTCTTTTTATTTTCCAAAGAAGCACCACGAGCAGTAGTGGCACGGGGTAACACTTCATCTTATTCAACAATATCATCCTCAACGGTTGGAACCCCTCGCCTCTTCCGTGGTCTCGCCGAACAAGAGACACTAGCACCTGTGAAATAGACGAACAGAGTCGAGGGACATATGGGATAAGTGCACAAGCTCATCTCTATGAAAAACAAAAATGTCTTTGACCCAAAACAAACATGCATGATGGTAAAAAAAACTTGGCCGCACATTAGAGGTAAAAGGTGCTACATACTAGAGGTTAATGATGCTACATACTAGAGGACATAGATCAACAATAGATACAACCTCTTAGTGCAAGATTTAGCCAAAAATCTAAGCATGTAGAACCAAAAAACAACACATGTATGAGCCTAAAATACGGCCAAAAAACGCGGGGGGAGGAGCCAATACCGGAGGCCATGGAGGAGGGGAGGTAGGGGAAGGCTCCCACAGAGCCGATCCGGCCGGAGGTGGCCGGAGAGCTGGCGGCGCGGCGCCTGTGCGTGTGCATGAGTGTGCGGTGGCTGTGCGTGTGTGTGGTTGGGGAAAGTGTGCGTGCGTGTGTGGGGATCGACCCGCCCCCAGTGTGGAGGTACCGGCCCAAGGCCGGCGGTAGTACCGGCCAGGCCCATGCTGTACTACCGGCCTGGCCAGGCCCGGGTCGGCCAACCTCCTTTTTTTAAAGACACTTTCTTTAATATTAACACAATTTGGTCAAAGATAAACATGAGTTTTGATATGCAATTTTTGAAACGAGCTTGTGCAAGAGATAGAAAGTTTTTAGAGGTGTGAGAATGGCTTAGGATAGACACTAAGAGAGGTATGGTACTATGAACTCAAGTTTGCAAGGATCAAATCAAGAGAAAGCCAAACATTGAGCCAATTCCCATAAGAACATGAAATACCAAAAAGGAGCAACTCATTAAGATCCAATAAAGAACAATACTTCACAAGAAGAGGTCGGTGGCCTAGGCCACCATATATGAGTGATAAGGTATGGCACCGCGAAGATATATCTTTGGTCCAAAACCAATACTCATCATTGAAGCTCACATATCATTAATTGATATAAAGAGAATGATTTTTCTTAATTTTGGCATTATGGGGGGAGGGATAGCTCAATAATTTAAACCGCACTCCCCTATTTCCATGGCCACATCTAAACCAAATAAAGTTTTGAGACAAAGGTGTGTTTGCAAGATGGTCAAGCTATACTCCTTAAATCAATGATATTTAGCTCATTCCTCAAATATCAAAACCTTGCTTCATCAAGAGGCTTCGTGAATATATCGGCAAGTTGATCTTTGGTAGGAACATAGAATAGCTCAATATACCCACTGTCAACACCCGGATTTTTAAGTCCAGATGCCTGTCATGTCATACATCGCAATCCCAGGAATATTGTTGTTGCGAGACATAACATTTGAATATCATAAGTCATCATTCATTACATACCATAGTCGTCTTACAAATAGGGATCACATGATCCAAGATTACACAAATAGTTGATCTATTGATCAACGGACACAAAGTTCATAGTGGAAGCGTAAATATAAATGGACTCTCTAGTCCACTGGCCAACGTCTGACGTCAGAAGATTCCCTAGTTGTTGTAGACATCTTGGTTGCCGTCATCTTGATAGTTGTGCTCCTCTTCATAGTCTGGCCATTTGAATAGCCATGGACAAAGCCGTGAGTACTTTAAAGTACTCGCAAACTAATACTAATGTAAGTACTAACAATTCTATCAAGGGGTGCTAAGCTCTAGTTTATTTGCATAAAGCCAATTTTAGTTCACAAGTATTTGAGAAAAGAAAATTCAAGTGCTAACTAACTCAAGTGGGAACATTAGTGTCATTCCCACAACTCAAGTGGTGATTCACAACAAGTCACCATTCACCATTCACTTCACCAACATTTTCAAGAATCTGACACCGTGTATGGCCTTTCCAACCGTCCGTAACCGTGGACACGGCTATTCGAATAGGTTTACACTCTGCAGAGGTTGCACACTTGTGCCACAACATTTGATGTCATCCGTCGGGATTACCCCGAATCATCGTAACACAGTACGTGGATCATCAACCATAACCTTTCACTTACAAACCCTAGTATGAGCACCTCTCCCCATGAGCTTGGCCTCCCAGTGAAGACCCACTGTCAACCTGGGAACTGCACAGGGCTTGGCCGTATAATTCACCTCAATTCACATCATTTCTCAACAAAGGAGGCAGCCTCGGCATAACCCCTATGATGTGTGTTCAGAGGGAACCCATACTAAGATGCATAAACTTCCAGTTAAGCCCTACCCATAATCAGGTATTGTGGGGGTACTCAAAAATTTGAAAGGTATCGCATCCAAACCAATATCAGTTTTATCAAAAATCACCATCTTCTCCAAGTCATATTCACCTTCAAAAATCATTCAATGGAATGACTCATCATTCCAAGGTTTCAAATTCAGTTCAAGTCACATGTTCCCATCTAGAGTAGTCAAGTTTTAATATTTAGCACTAGCACTAATCATGAGGGGTGCTATCTTGCTTGGCTAGCTTTGAGACTAACTTTGCTACTCTAGTAACCTTCTTGACTTAGACCAAAGTTAACTATAAAAGTAACTCTTTAAATAAACAAGTAAAAACTTGTAAGGTAAAAACTTGGGATAGGCTTGTGGTAAGAAAGGTAAGACTAATGGTGCCTTGCCCCAAAGGGCTTTGCACTTTGCAAGAATATTAGCTTGCAACAATGGAGCTTGCATTGGTGTTAGCTTGCCTTGGTTGTTGAGGTGGTCAAAGTTCTCTTCTTCTTATGGGTAGAATCCTTCCTCTTCCTGGTATTCTCCGGTACTAGCGTCTATACACGAATACGAGGATACAATCACTAAACAATACTTAAGTAGCCTTAATTAGCCTTAATGGCTCACTCCAAATGATCTAGCATCATCACTTAGCATTGCTGCCAAGAATTAATCTAGGGTTTTCTTACTTAGTGTTAGAGAAATAATTTCCTCTCATTACATATGTAAATGGTAGTTTCCATTTAGTTCTTGAGGAATAATTTCCTCTCATTAAATCTTCTTAAGATTTAACTTCTCAAACAATCATACATGAAATCATGTTGACCTAAGTCAACCATTCATCATCATCATTTGAGAAAATGATTTAAATGAGGTAGAATACCTCATACTATTTAACAATGCTTATTGTGATTTAAAATCACCAAGTATTTCATGTGAAAGTATTTAGACCAGGGTCAATACTTCATATGAAAGTATTTGGGACAAGATTTAAATGAAGTAAAACACTTCATATGATTTGCATAATGGTTTTGGACAATATCACTTAATTAAACTAGCCTTATAGTCCTTTATTTCAACTAGGGCATGATCATCCAAAGTGACCACACCATATTTTTGCAGAAACAATTAGTGTAAGTGAAATGTGAGATATGAGAGTTGAAATCAACTCAATATCATTTTTGGTTGATTTTTAAGATTTATTTGAATGTGCAAAAGTCCCTGAATTGTTCTTTTTTGTCACATTATTTCTACAACAGATCTCACAATGAGACCAGTGGCATTGTTTAGAACTTTTCAATATCTTTCCAACAATATAAAGTTTGTTAAATTTGGCCAAGCCAAACAGATTCTATGAAATTTCAAAGTCAGGACCAGTATTTGAATTCACACTCAATTGATTTAACAGAATTTGAAAAATGGGCCTAGGCGGGAAAGGGAATGGGCCGAAAGGGTTTGAAAATGGAGCAAACCAGCCCAGTAACGTTTCACACGCCACGGGCCGCCTGACATGGTGGGGCCCCGTGGTTAGTGTGAGTAACTCGCCGAAGCGGTACCTTGTAACGGGAGCCGTCGGATTAGAAGATGATCGAGTGGCTGTGCATCGTCGTCGTCGTCGGGGAGAAGGGTTGCTGCCGCGGCGGGGGTAGGGGGTCGGCGGCGAGCTGGGGCTCCGGCGAGGGTCGGCGACGATGCACGGCGGCATTGTCGATGATGAGGAGTGCGCTGGTACCAGTGGCATCGCTCGGGGAGGCGTCAATCGACGGCGTCTTTCTCAGCACCGCCGCGGGCTCCAGCGAGCAATTGGCGAGCTCCGGTGAGAATTGGAGAGGGGAAATGGGTCGAGGAGATCGAGGAGAAGGAGGCGAGCAGGTTTGGTGTGGAGAAGAAGGCGCGGGGATGGCTCTATTTATAGTGGCGCGAGGCGGCCGTGGTTCTGCGGCGAGGTCGACAGTGGAGCGGCAATTCCGGCGAGCAATTGGGGTAGGCGACGGTAGGGCTGCGTAGGCAGGGTCCAGGCAGTGCTAGCGTGCTTGCTGGCTAGGTGGGGGACGGCCTGGCGGGCGCTGGTGATGGCGAGGTCTGGCGGCACGGGCGCGGGAGAATGGTGAGCTGGTCGTCGGCGACAGGCTGCGCGAGGGCACGGGCGCGTGTCTGGTGGGTTGGCGCTGCGGCGGTGATGCTCAAGGTGCAGCGAGGGGGTCCGGGGGAGGCGTCGAGTGCTGGGGCGGCGTGTGCTCTGCGCGCATCCATGGGCGCGTGCTCGATGTCCTCGGTATGGCCCTGGGCGCGACGCGTGCCAGCACTGGGGGCTTCTCCTCCGGCAATGGCGGGCGTAGGAGGGTGCAGTAGGTCGAGGTGGAGCTCCAGGACATGGTGGCCAGGGTTGAGGAGGTGAGAAGAGGAGGAGAGCATGTGCTCATGCATGGTGGCCGGCATGGCATGGCTATGCCATGCTTAGCCTCCTCCTCTAGGGTTTCTGTGCAAAGTTAAAGTGGAGAGGGGCCAGGGGATAGGTAGGGGCCAAGTGGTGGCAAGGGTTGGGGCCAAACACTATTTAGAATAGTGTTTGAGATTTGGGCAAATTTGCTATTTCAATTTCTTGCCAAATTTGGTCAAAGCAAAGTGATTCCAAAATTTTAAAATGGTGCATTTGGATAAGTTGCAAATGACCAGAGACAAATACAAGTGGTGGTGGAATTTTAAAAATAAAAGAATTGCAAAATTGCAATGTGTGAGATTGTTGCATTTGATAAAAAGTTCCAACTTTGCATGAGCATAAAATTTGATCCAAGATGAATTTGACATGGTGGTCTTTACCAAAGTTGTTCACCTTGATGTGCTCTTGGATGTGGTGCAAAGAATTGGGAAAGTTTAGTTTGAAAAACTTGAAATGTAGAGGCTCAAATTAGTGACCAGAATATAAATGGCAGATTTGACCATTATCATATGTGATCACAATTTGAGTTTGAATTTGATTTGATTTGTGTTTCTTTGATTCCAAAAGTTGCAATAAGTGTTTAGTAACATAATACAACTAATGGTGAAGGCTAAATTGGTCTAGGTCAAAGATTTGGAAAAATGGCATAAACCATATGTGAGGGTTTTGTGATTTTCTACTTTTTATTCTTTTCTTTTTTCTTTGCTTCCCTTTGACATGGGTGAGGTTTAATTGGTGTTAGATTGATTTGGGTAAAGGGTTCAAACCAATTTGGGGCAAGGTGGGTGCCTAGGTCAAGATTTGATATTTTGGCTAAGTGCCACATATGCCTCTATGCATATGCTTTATTTGATTTTTGTTTTCTTTTTGATTTCACCAAGATTTGAGTGGTAAGCCTTAAATTATGTTTGTTGAGGCATTTTCAAACCATCTACCAAGGTAGACAAAGCAAGGTTTAGCATTTGCAAAAAATAGCCATAGGCTTGCATATGCCTTATTTAAGATCATTTCTTTCTATTTTGTTTTTCAAGGATTGGGGACAAGAGGGATGAGGTTTAGGGTTTAGTGGGGTTCACCATGGTTCACCACCATTTAGCAAAATAAGAGAGGTAGGGTTCAAGACTTACATATTAGGGTTATATGCCCACATATGCCTTTTTCTTTTATTTTGGTTTCTCAATTTTGTCCCACCTTGTTTTTGAGAAGGCTAGGGTTTTGGGTTTTGGAAATGTGTTCAAAGTAATAAAAAAACAATCATGGCAAAAACACAAGTATTAAGTATGAGTACTATGCATAGCACCCAAAGTAAGAAAAGTTTTTGTTGGTTCTCATTTTTGGAAAAAGGAAATTCATTTTCTCTTTGTTTTAAAATTTGGGATGTTACAACCACGGGCAACGTGATCCCTAATAAAATGATTTCGGATCTCAATATGCTTCGTTCTTGAATGTTGCACCGGATTATAGGCAATCTTGATGGCACTTTCATTGTCACATAATAGAGGCACTTTGTCACAAGTGACACCGTATTCCTTTAAAGTTTGCCTCATTCATAACAATTGCGTGCATCTACTTGCGGCGGCAACATATTCGGCTTCGGCGGTGGAGATAGATATACAATTTTGCTTCTTAGAATACCAACACACCAAGGACCTACCAAGGAATTGGCAAGCCCCGGCAATCATCCTTGTCCCCGCCCAATCCGCATCGGTGTATCCATTGAGAAAGAAACTTGAGCCTTTAGGATACCAAAGACCATATCTTGGGGTATCAACTAAATATCGAAAGATTCTTCTGATAGCCATCATGTGACTCTCCTTAGGAGAAGCTTGATACCTTGCACACACACCTACACTCAACACTATGTCCGGTCTAGATGCACAAAGGTAAAGCAAAGATCCAATCATGGAGTGATATACCTTTTGATCCACCTCTTTACCATTGGGATCTAGTGCAAGATGACATTTAGTAACCATAGGAGTGGCTACACCCTTCATCTCGGTCATCTTGAACCTCTTGAGCATGTATTGGAGATATTTTGCTTGATTGATGAAAGTCCCTTCTCTCAATTGCTTGATCTCAAAACCAAGAAAAAACCTCATCTCTCTCATCATAGACATCTCAAACCTATCGGTCATAAGCTTTGAAAATTCATCATTGAAAGCTTTGTTAGTAGAGCCAAAGATAATATCATCAATATATAATTGGCAAACGAAAAGCTCCCCATTGACCCTCTCAGTAAAAAGAGTGGGATCGATTAGCCCAACATCAAACCAACGGTCCATCAACAATTCTTTAATGTGCTCGTACCAAGCTCTAGGAGCTTGTTTGAGACCATAAAGTGCTTTATCAAGCATATAGACATGGTTAGGAAAGTTGAGATCCTCAAACCCCGGGGGTTGCTTAACATAAACCTCTTCATGCAAAGGACCATTAAGAAATGCACTTTTCACATGCATTTGTTTTAACTTAAAGTTATGATGCGATGCATAAGCAAGAAGGATACGGATGGACTCAAGGCGAGCCACGGGAGCATAAGTTTCTCCAAAGTCAATTCCTTCAATTCGAGAGAAACCTTGAGCTACCAATCTTGCCTTGTTCCTCACAACATTTCCAAACTCATCTTGCTTGTTCTTGAAAATCCATTTAGTGCCTATAACATTGCGGCACTCCTTTGGCTTCTCTACTAAGGTCCAAACTTTTTTGCGCTTGAAGTTGTTGAGTTCCTCATGCATAGCTTCCAACCAATCCGAATCTTCAAGAGCGTCAAATACTTTCTTGGGTTCCACTAAGGAGATATAAGCATGATGATTGCTAAAATTAGCCAATTTCCTTCTTGTGGAAACTCTTCCTCTTACATCACTTAGGACCTTATCATGAGTGTGTGATGGCGTGTATTTCACACGTTCGTTGGGCAACCCCAAGAGGAAGGTATGATGCGCACAGCAGCAAGTTTTCCCTCAGAAAGAAACCAAGGTTTATCGAACCAGGAGGAGCCAAGAAGCACGTTGAAGGTTGATGGCGGCGGGATGTAGTGCGGCGCAACACCAGGGATTCCGGCGCCAACGTGGAACCTGCACAACACAACCAAAGTACTTTGCCCCAACGAAACAGTGAGGTTGTCAATCTCACCGGCTTGCTGTAACAAAGAGTTAACCGTATTGTGTGGAAGATGATTGTTTGCAGAAAACAGTAGAAACGATTGCATGGTAGATTGTATTTCAGTAAAGAGAATTGGACCGGGGTCCACAGTTCACTAGAGGTGTCTCTCCCATAAGACGAACAACATGTTGGGTGAACAAATTACAGTTGGGCAATTGACAAATAAAGAGAGCATGACCATGCACATACATATCATGATGAGTATAGTGAGATTTAATTGGGCATTACGACAAAGTACATAGACCGTCATCCAACTGCATCTATGCCTAAAAAGTCCACCTTCAGGTTATCATCCGAACCCCCTCCAGTATTAAGTTGCTAACAACAGACAATTGCATTAAGTATGGTGTGTAATGTAACTAGTGACTACATCCTTGAACATAGCACTAATGTTTTATCCCTAGTGGCAACAACACATCCGTAACCTTAGTGGTTCTTGTCACTCCTCCAGATTCACAGAGACATGAACCCACTATCGAGCATAAATACTCCCTCTTGGAGTTACTAGCATCAACTTGGCCAGAGCATCTACTAATAACGGAGAGCATGCAAGATCATAAACAACACATAGACATAACTTTGATAATCAACATAACAAGTATTCTCTATTCATCGGATCCCAACAAACGCAACATATAGAATTACAGATAGATGATCTTGATCATGTTAGGCAGCTCACAAGATCCGACAATGATAGCACAATGGGGAGAAGACAACCATCTAGCTACTGCTATGGACCCATAGTCCAGGGGTAGACTACTCACACATCACACCGGAGGCGACCATGGCGGCGTAGAGTCCTCCGGGAGATGATTCCCCTCTCCGGCAGGGTGCCGGAGGCGATCTCCTGGATCCCCCGAGATGGGATCGGCGGCGGCGGCGTCTCTGGAAGGTTTTCCGTATCGTGGCTCTCGGTACTGGGGGTTTCGTCACGGAGACTTTTTATAGGCGGAAGTGCAGGTCAAGAGGCGGCACGGGGGCCCCACACTACAGGCCGGTGCGGCCAAGGGGGGGGCCGCGCCGCCCTATGGTGTGGCCCCTCCGTGGCCCCTCTTCGTCTCTCCTTCGGACTTCTGGAAGCTTCGTGAGAAAATAGGCCCCTGGGCTTTGATTTCGTCCAATTCCGAGAATATTTCCTTACTAGGATTTCTGAAACCAAAAACAGCAGAAAACAGAATCGGCACTTCGGCATCTTGTTAATAGGTTAGTTCCAGAAAATGCACGAATATGACATAAAGTGTGCATAAAACATGTAGATAACATCAATAATGTGGCATGGAACATAAGAAATTATCGATACGTCGGAGACGTATCAGCATCCCCAAGCTTAGTTCTGCTCGTCCCGAGCAGGTAAAACGATAACACATATAATTTCTGGAGTGACATGCCATCATAATCTTGATCATACTATTTGTAAAGCATATGTAGTGAATGCAGCGATCGAAACAATGTATATGACATGAGTAAACAAGTGAATCATATAGCAAAGACTTTTCATGAATAGCACTTCAAGACAAGCATCAATAAGTCTTGCATAAGGGTTAACTCATAAAGCAACAATTCAAAGTAAAGATATTGAAGCAACACAAAAGAAGATTAAGTTTCAGCGGTTGCTTTCAACTTGTAACATGTATATCTCATGGATATTGTCAACATAGAGTAATATAATAAGTGCAATAAGCAAGTATGTAGGAATCAATGCACAGTTCACACAAGTGTTTGCTTCTTGAGGTGGAGAGAAATAGGTGAACTGACTCAACATTGAAAGTAAAAGAATGGTCCTCCATAGAGGAAAAGCATCGATTGCTATATTTGTGCTAGAGCTTTGATTTTGAAAACATGAAACAATTTTGTCAACGGTAGTAATAAAGCATATGCATCATGTAAATTATATCTTATAAGTTGCAAGCCTCATGCATAGTGTACTAATAGTGCCCGCACCTTGTCCTAATTAGCTTGGACTACCGGGTCATCACAATGCATTGTTTTTACCAAGTGTCACAAAGGGGTACCTCTATGCCGCTTTGTACAAAGGTCTAAGGAGAAAGCTCGCATTGGATTTCTCGCTATTGATTATTCTTCAACTTAGACATCCATACCGGGACAACATAGACAACAGATAATGGACTCCTCTTTTATGCATAAGCATATACCAACAATTAATAATTTTCTCATTTGAGATTTGAGGATTGTTGTCCAAAACTGAAACTTCCACCATGGATCATGGCTTTAGTTAGCGGCCCAATGTTCTTCTCTAACATATGCATGCTTAACCATATGGTGGTAGATCTCTCTTACTTCAGACAAGACGAACATGCATAGCAACTCACATGAAATTCAACAATGAAAAGTTGATGGCGTCCCCAGTGAACATGGTTATCGCACAACAAGAAACTCAATAAGAGATAAAGTGCATAATTACATATTCAATACCACAATAGTTTTTAAGCTATTTGTCCCATGAGCTATATATTGCAAAGGTGAATGATGGAATTTTAAAGGTAGCACTCAAGCAATTTACTTTGGAATGGCGGAAAATACCATGTAGTAGGTAGGTATGGTGGACACAAATGGCATAGTGGTTGGCTCAAGTATTTTGGATGCATGAGAAGTATTCCCTCTCGATACAAGGTTTAGGCTAGCAAGGCTTATTTGAAACAAACACAAGGATGAACCGGTGCAGCAAAACTCACATAAAAGACATATTGAAAACATTATAAGACTCTACACCGTCTTCCTTGTTGTTCAAACTCAAAACTAGAAATTATCTAGACCTTAGAGAAACCAAATATGCAAACCAAATTTTAGCATGCTCTATGTATTTCTTCATTAATGGGTGCAAAGCATATGATGCAAGAGCTTAATCATGAGCACAACAATTGCCAAGTATCACATTACCCAAGACATTTATAGCAATTACTACATGTATCATTTTCCAATTCCAACCATATAACAATTTAACGAAGGAGAAACTTCGCCATGAATACTATGAGTAGAAACCAAGGACATACTTGTCCATATGCTACAGCGGAGCGTGTCTCTCTCCCATAAAGTGAATGCTAGGATCCATTTTATTCAAACAAAACAAAAAAACAAAAACAAACCGACGCTCCAAGAAAAAGCACATAAGATGTGATGGAATAAAAATATACTTTCAGGGGAGGAACCTGATAATGTTGTCGATGAAGAAGGGGATGCCTTGGGCATCCCCAAGCTTAGACGCTTGAGTCTTCTTGATATATGCAGGGGTGAACCACCGGGTGCATCCCCAAGCTTAGAGCTTTCACTCTCCTTGATCATGTTGCATCATACTCCTCTCTTGATCCTTGAAAACTTCCTCCACACCAAACTCGAAACAACTCATTAGAGGGTTAGTGCACAATATAAATTGACATATTCAGAGGTGACACAATCATTCTTAACACTTCTGGACATTGCATAATGCTACTGGACATTAATGGATCAAAGAAATTCATCCAACATAGCGAAAGAGGCAATGCGAAATAAAAGGCAGAATCTGTCAAAACAGAACAGTTCGTATTGACGAATTTTAAAATGGCACCAGACTTGCTCAAATGAAAATGCTCAAATTGAATGAAAGTTGCGTACATATCTGAGGATCATGCACGTAAATTGGCTTAATTTTCTGAGCTACCTACAGGGAGGTGGACCCAGATTCGTGACAGCAAAGAAATCTGGAACTGTGCAGTAATCCAAATCTAGTACTTACTTTTCTATCAACGGCTTAACTTGGCCCAACAAAACACAAAACTAAGATAAGGAGAGGTTGCTACAGTAGTAAAAAACTTCCAAGACACAAAATAAAAACAAAGTACTGTAGGTAAAAACATGGGTTGTCTCGCATAAGCGCTTTTCTTTATAGCCATTAAGATGGGCTCAACAGTTTTGATGATGCAATCGCAAGAAATAGTATTTGAAGCAAAAGAGAGCATCAAGAGGCAAATTCAAAACACATTTAAGTCTAAAATGCTTTCTATGCATAGGAATCTTGTAAATAAACAAGTTCATGAAGAGCAAAGTAACAAGCATAGGAAGATAAAACAAGTGTAGCTTCAAAAAATTTAGCACATAGAGAGGTGTTTTAGTAACATGAAAATTTCTACAACCATATTTTCCTCTCTCATAATAATTTTCAGTAGCATCATGAGCAAACTCAACAATGTAACTATCACATAAAGCATTCTTATCATGAGTCTCATGCATAAAATTATTACTCTCCACGTAAGCATAATCAATTTTATTAGTTGTAGTGGAAGCAAATTCAACAAAGTGGCTATCATCATATATAGGAGGCATATTGTAATCATAAAAGAAAATTTTCTCCTCAATGCTTGGGGGACTAAAAAGATCATGCTCATCAGAGCCAGCTTCCCCAAGCTTAGAATTTTCCATAGCATTAGCAACAATGGTGTTCAAAGCATCCATAGTAATAACATTCCCATTAGCATGCATATAAAGTTCCATGGGTTTTTTAATTCTCTCTTCAAACACATCATGTCCTAATTCAAGATAAAGTTCATAAAGATCTCTCATATTTTTGTGGTTTTCCATTATGCTTAACTAGTGAAATAAAAACATGCATGATATTAAGTAAAGTAAAACAAGTAACTAATTTTTTTGTGTTTTTGATATAGCAAACAAGATAGCAAATAAAGTAAAACTAGCAACTATTTTTTTGTATTTTGATTTAGTGCAGCAAACAAAGTAGTAAATAAAACTAAGCAAGACAAAAACAAAGTAAAGAGATTGAGAAGTGGAGACTCCCCTTGCAGCGTGTCTTGATCTCCCTGGCAACGGCGCCAGAAATTTAGCTTGATGGCGTGTATTTCACACGTTCATTGGGCAACCCCAAGAGGAAGGTATGATGCGCACAGCAGCAAGTTTTCCCTCAGAAAGAAACCAAGGTTTATCGAACCAGGAGGAGCCAAGAAGCACGTTGAAGGTTGATGGCGGCGGGATGTAGTGCGGCGCAACACCAGGGATTCCGGCGCCAACGTGGAACCTGCACAACACAACCAAAGTACTTTGCCCCAACGAAACAGTGAGGTTGTCAATCTCACCGGCTTGCTGTAACAAAGAGTTAACCGTATTGTGTGGAAGATGATTGTTTGCAGAAAACAGTAGAACAGTATTGCAGTAGATTGTATTTCAGTAAAGAGAATTGGACCGGGGTCCACAGTTCACTAGAGGTGTCTCTCCCATAAGACGAACAGCATGTTGGGTGAACAAATTACAGTTGGGCAATTGACAAATAAAGAGAGCATGACCATGCACATACATATCATGATGAGTATAGTGAGATTTAATTGGGCATTACGACAAAGTACATAGACCGTCATCCAACTGCATCTATGCCTAAAAAGTCCACCTTCAGGTTATCATCCGAACCCCCTCCAGTATTAAGTTGCTAACAACAGACAATTGCATTAAGTATGGTGCGTAATGTAACTAGTGACTACATCCTTGAACATAGCACTAATGTTTTATCCCTAGTGGCAACAGCACATCCGTAACCTTAGTGGTTCTTGTCACTCCTCCAGTTCACGAGACATGAACCCACTATCGAGCATAAATACTCCCTATTGGAGTTACTATCATAAACTTGGCCAGATGATATACTAATAACTGAGAGAATGCAAGATCATAAACAACACATAGACATAACTTTGATAATCAACATAACAAGTATTCTCTATTCATCGGATCCCAACAAACGCAACATATAGAATTACAGATAGATGATCTTGATCATGTTAGGCAGCTCACAAGATCCGACAATGATAGCACAATGGGGAGAAGACAACCATCTAGCTACTGCTATGGACCCATAGTCCAGGGGTAGACTACTCACACATCACACCGGAGGCGACCATGGCGGCGTAGAGTCCTCCGGGAGATGATTCCCCTCTCCGGCAGGGTGCCGGAGAAGCGATCTCTGGATCCCCCGAGATGGGATCGGCGGCGGCGGCGTCTCTGGAAGGTTTTCCGTATCGTGGCTCTCGGTCCTGGGGGTTTCGTCACGGAGACTTTTTATAGGCGGAAGGGCAGGTCAAGAGGCGGCACGGGGGCCCCACACTACAGGCCGGCGCGGCCAAGGGGCCGCGCCGCCTATGGTGTGGCCCCTCCGTGGCCCCTCTTCGTCTCTCCTTCGGACTTACGGAAGCTTCGTGAGAAAATAGGCCCCCGGGCTTTGATTTCGTCCAATTCCGAGAATATTTCCTTACTAGGATTTCTGAAACCAAAAACAGCAGAAAAATGACAAGCGGCACTTCGGCATCTTGTTAATAGGTTAGTTCCAGAAAATGCACGAATATGACATAAAGTGTGCATAAAACATGTAGATAACATCAATAATGTGGCATGGAACATAAGAAATTATCGATACGTCGGAGACGTATCAGTGTGTCCAAGAATTTCCAAGTTGCTATCTCTTCTTGCTAGACGACGGGCATCGATCTCCTCCTTGGTTCTTCTTGGCCTTGGAGGTATCACTTGATCAACTTTCATTTGGGTCCCCGTCTTGACCTTCTACTTGAGCTTCCTCAATTTCTTGAGAGTGATCAACATCATGTGCTTGATCTTGGACATCATTCGGTGAGGAGCATATATCAAATGGATACTCATCGGAGCCATCATGAATCCTTGGTTGATCTTGTCCTTGATCTTGCACACTAGAGGGCGGGTCTTGTTCTTGTTCTTGGGTTGTTGCATCATTAGCTTCAATAGATGGGGTTTGTTGATTTTGAGAAGATGAGGGCTCCACCGTGGTAGAGCATAGTCCTTCCCGAGATGCCACACCGTGTCCCTCAATGGGGCGGAAAAATCCCACACCCATTTTTACTATGGCATCTTGAGGTATTTCATCACCTGCACAAACATCAACTTGCCCCACTTGGGAGCCATCATTTTCTTCGAACTTCACACTACAAGATTCGATGATAATCCCGGAGGATACATCAAAGACTCTATAAGTGTGAGATTCGGCACCGTAACCAACAAATATACCCTCCAAAGCTTTAGGAGCGAATTTAGATAAACGAACTCCTTTGACTTTATAGAAACACTTACACCCGAACACCTTCAAGTATGGGATATTAAGCTTGTTTCCTGGTGAGTATTTCATATGGAGTCTTGTTCAAGCCCTTGCGGAGATAGAGCCGGTTAGAAGAGTGGCAAGCGGTGGAGATGGCTTCGGCCCAAAAGTTATAGCGGGATTTATACTCCGCCATCATAGATATTGCCATATCCATAAGAGTATGGTTCTTTCTCTCGGCAACACCATTTTGTTGAGGGGTGTATGCAGTGGAATATTGATGCTGAATCCCCTCATCACTAAGAAAATCATTGAGTATATAGTTCTTGAACTCGGAGCCGTTGTCACTTCTTATTGCCATTATAAGGAGGCTGTGTTGGCGTTGCACCTCGGTTGCAAAGTCAATGAAGATTTGTTGAGTCTCATCTTTCTTTTTGAGAAAGTAGACCCAAGTGTATCTTGAGTAGTCATCAACAATCACCAAGCAATGTTTCTTCGCACCAAGACTTGCATGAGTGACGGGACCAAAGAGATCCACATGAAGGAGCTCCAAGATCCTCTTGGAAGAGATGATAGTCTTGCTTGGATGCGGAGATTCATGGATTTTGCCTTCAACACAAGCCCTACAAACACGATCTTTGGCAAAAGACACATTTTCCATTAGTCCCACAATAGGGTTCCCCTTGTGAAGACTTTGCAAAGTTCTCATGTTGACATGGGCCAAGCGGGGATGCCACAACCAACCCACATCCGCCTTTCCGAATAGGCACATCGCACTTGGCGTGGTGATCCCCGAAAAGTCCACCACATACAAGTTATGTTCGCGATACCCAACGAAAGCGACTTTTAGAGTCTTGCTCCACAAGAGGACCACAATATCATTATCAATAAAGACAGCGAAACCCATCTTGCCAAGTGCGGAAACGGAAAGCAAATTGTAACCAAGGGTTTTGACAAGCATGACATCCACAAGAGTAATGTTGTGTGCAACCACAACCTTGCCAAAACCCAATACCTCGGATGTAGAATTATCGTCAAAGGAGACGGTGATATGTTTTATGTTGGGCCTCAACTCCTTGACGAGGTTCTTGCCGCCGGTCATATGACTTGTACATCTACTATCAAGTATCCATTTTGACCCTCCGGCGGCATAGTCCTACATGAGATCAATTCTTGGATTTAGGTACCCATTTTTCAATGGGTCCTCTTTTGTTAGCAACAAGGGTCTTTGGGACCCAAATAGACCAAGAAACATAACCATCATATGGACCAACATATTTTTCATAAACATCACCATAATAATCTTTAAATAAAACATAGTGAGGGTTAGCAATTCCCGCATCATCATCATTAATGATGACGGCCTTAGGGACTTCATCATTAGAAATAACCTTCTTTTGTGCGGGCTTGGCTTTCTTCTTGTTTGTATTCTTTGCCTTGGCCTTATAGACAATGCCCTCCTTCCCATTGTTTGACCTTTTCTTACTCAAAAGTTCATCCAAAGAAAGTTTACTTTGGGGAGAGGAGGCCTTAGCAAGTTCATCCTTTAACCTAGCATTTTCCTCAATAATGTTTGCATGATCACAAGTTGAGGTAGAAGAACTAGGCACATCATATTTAGCAAGCCTAATTTGAAGTTGCTCATTAGACTTGGAGAGGAGTGAGTATTCACTCTTGAAGGCTTTGTGAGCCTTCTCTAGATCATCTAGATCCTTCACAAGTTTCTCATGATCAACACCAAATTTGGCTTTTTTCCTTTTTAAGCACTTTTGCTTTAGCCCTAGCAAGATCTCTTTCTTTAGTAAGATTATTAATTTCATCTTGAGGCTCTTCAAGAATTTCTAGCCTCTCTTCAAGATAAGCTATAGATTATTGTCCTTCCTCAAGGGCATTTTTAAGAGCATAAATTTCAAGAGAGTCATCTCTCTCTATTTGACATTTTTTCTCAAGAGTATCATCTAGTTGTGCTAGTCGAACCATGATATTTGAAACATGCTTTTTAGTGTCACCCTTCAAGTTAAGAATGAACTCATCAAACTCAAGCATTTCTTGTTTCACTTTTAAACTAGCATGATCAACCCCTAGGTCATTTGATATGATAGGCATAGAGGGGTTAGGAGATGATACCTCGGAAGATTTAGCCATGATGCAACTTTCTTCCTCCAAGTGAATGTCTTCATTGGGGGATTCATTTGGTGATGAAGAGTTAGTGGAGAGAGAAGCAAGAGCAACCAATCCATTCAAAGTTCCATCTTATTCATCATCATCATCATCATCACCGGAGGTATATTCTTCTAGAGTTGATAGCACAATAGATGTGTCCAAGGAGGACCTAGCCATGAAGCAATGTGCATTATTGATGTGAGGGTTCTCATTGGGAGATTCAAAGAGAGATGAAGAGGTAATATTGGTGGTGGCAATGGCGTCCACTACTTTGAGGTTTCTTCTTCATCACTACTACTCTCAACTTCATCGAAAGAATACTCTTCCTTGGTCATTAGCACAATCCTTGAAGGCCTCTTGTCCTTCTTACCCTTGTTGTAGAATTTCTTGTTGGGGGCCTTTGACACTTTGCTCTTATCCTTGGGAATGAGCCTTCCACCACGAGTTTCCCTATGCTCATAGGGGCATTGGGCGATGAAATGGTTCTTGTCACCACAATTGTAGCAAGTTCTTGTTTTTGGGCCCAAAACCTTGAACCCACTTGAGTTGTTTCTCTTGATATTGTCTTCCTTGGCCTTGGATGGATCAACCCAAAAGGTTTTTGCATGGAATGCCATGTGGTCATTGTAGTGGTATTCCAAATCACCCGGATAGGTCATACTCCAAGATGCCCTATATGGTTCTTGAGGGTTCACTTCTTCCACGGAATTGACCACCAAGGCAAGGTTGGTCCCTCTTGACATCCCAATAGCTCGATTGCGAGAATCATGAGAGTTTTGCTCGAGCACCTTGAGAGCTCGCAACTCGTGCACCGCTTGTTAAGAAGTGAGAGAGGAAAATCATTCTCTCACAACAAGAGTCTTGACATCAACGGGTTCAAACGACATCATGCAATAAATATACTTATCCTTGATCCAAGAGTCATCAATGTGTTTGGCACCCACATTCCGGAAAGCATCGGCAACGGTGATAAGTCTTCTATGCATGACTTCATGATTTTGAACCGGTAGCCTCATGAATCCTTCGGCTTGATTCCGAAGGGTATTATACTTGTTCCTTATCATGCTTTCACTTCCCATGCAACTAGCGGCCAAACCTTCCCAAGCTTCCTTGGCGGTGGAGAAATTCCGAACACGAGACAATTCCTTTGTCCCCACACTAGTTTGAATCATGTGCAAGGCAATGTCGTTGAGTTGATTATCAACCGCTTCTCTTCTAGTCAAATTGTCGGGGTTGAAAAGCTTGAAGCCTTCCACGATGATTCTCCAAAGTTCATTGGAGGCATGGCGAACATGAGAGCGAAACTCAAATTGCCATGTATCGAAATCTTTATCATTGAACTTAGGTGGATCGCCCCTAGTGTTTATATGAGGGTGGGGAACTGGAATGTCGGGGGAGCGGAAGGATGGAGGCACATTATGGTAGCTCCCACCATCACTTTTTGCTCTAGGAAAAGTAGTGGGGAGTTTATTAGTTTCTAAGTGATCACCCTCCAAGGGTGAGGTAGAGGAGGGTAAGCCCGAAGCATCTCCCTTTTCTAACCCACTCTTGTCCCTTTCCTCTATGATGGGGATGACGGCGGGAGCCCGCGGAAAAAGCTCGGAAATCATTTTCTCATGCTTTCCATTTGAGCTTCCATGGAGGACCTCAAGGATGTTTCCATCGACTTGAGATCATCCATAGAAACCGGCTTTGCGGCTCCTTCCGTAACATTATCGTCCGGCATACTCTTAGGCGGTTAAGCCCAAAATAAGAGCCGAGGATCTGATACCAATTGAAAGGATCGTATGCCGCACCTAGAGGGGGGGGGGGGGGGTGAATAGGTGCTAACCAATTTTTAGTTCCTTTTCAATTTAGGCTTGACACAAAGGTAAATTCTCTAGATATGCAATTATGTGAATTTACCTATATGACAAGGTTAACAACTAAGCAAGATATAGCTAAGCAATATATAGGAGATATAATAGGATAGAAGTAACCGAGAGTGGAGCACGCGGAGACACGGAGTTGATTCCCATAGTTCCCTACCTTTGCAAGAAGGTACATCTACGTTTGGAGGAGTGTGGTTGCTACGAAAGCCAAACCAACGCCACGAAGGCTTCACTCAGGGCTCCTGTGAGCAACGCCATGAAGGCCTTGCCCACTTCCACTAAGAGGTTTCCTTGAGGTCGCAACCGGCACCTTTACACGAAGCTTGGGGCACACATCCACAACCAAATTGGAGGCTCCCAAGATGTAACCACAAAGCTTTACACGAAGAGTAGCTTCGAGGTCACCTCACAAATATCCACTAAGAATGTTGATGAAACACAAATCCCTTTGGTGGAAGAGTAGATCTAGGTCATCTCTACCAATCCTCAAGTATGGTGACGTTTGGGTGGAGGGGTAGAGAGATCTAGGGAAAATGGAGCTCAACAATGGTGTCTCAGATTTTGGGGAAGAAGTGAGGGAGAGAACCATTGGAGAAGAAGCACTATAAATACCCCTGTGGGGATCCTGCCGTTGGAGAGGTCACCTCACAAAGATCTAGGGAAAATGGAGCTCAACGGGATCTTGCCGTTGGTTGGGCCGGTACTACCGCCCGCAGTCGATCCGCGCGGCCAAACGAAGCAAGCCACGACGCCAAGGTGGGCTAGGTTGCCGCGGGCCGGGAGGGGAGGCCGGAGCCTCCGGCCGGGATACTGGCCAAGGTACCGCCGGGGCTCCAAACTCCCCTGGCATCCATCTGCGCCACAGTGCCGCTCCCCGGTACCACGGGCGGTACCATGATTGGAGCCTCCGGCCGTGGCCAGGCCGGCGGTTTCGCCCGCAACACCATCTCCTCTTCTTTTCATTTCTTCTGTTTTCCTTCTTTCCTTCATTTCTTCCTCTTTTCTTATTTGTTCTTCTTCTTTTCTTCTTTGCTCTTCTATTCTTTCTTCCAAAAAGAATCTCTCAAGAATAGCATAGCATATCTTCAAAACTCTTCAACTTTTGGGCATATCAATCAACGCTACATCATACAAATCTTATATAATAAAATTATTGTCATCAACACCAAAACCACTTACTAAAAGAGATATGTTCTTTCACCAAGGTACGTACATAAATTAGAATGTAAAATTGAATACAATAAACACAACATGGAATCCTCACCCTCTCACTACAATTTAAAATACACGCAATTGCAAGAGACCATATATAAGAAATAAGCTTAACACGTGCAACAAACGAATGGTTGAGAAACAAGTTAGATACATCATAATACAAGGCTCAACCAAAAGGATATATGCGAGGCATGACCAAGCATATTATAAGACTAATACAAGGATGCGCAAAGTGCATCACCATAGTCTTCAATGGATGATATTGCTTATCATGATCAATCAACACACAACAAATAAAGAAGATATCAAGTGGATATGTATCATCTCTCATGTATATAAGTTTCTCTAAGTAGACAATATCACAAAGATATTTATCCACAAGATGCGGAATAAAACTAGCGTTTACTTTGTCAAGCCCAAAGCCTATATACTATGGTTCACCTATGTGCACCAACAACTTATGCTAAGTAATACAAGCAACTATGTGATAGAAAGATATATAACTTCAAGCACGATGGCTATCACAAAGTAAAGTGCATAAGTAAAGTGCTCGGGTATAGAGATAACCGAGGCACGCGGGAGACGATGATTTATCCCGAATTTCACACTCGTGCAAGTGCTAATCTCCGTTGGAGAGGTGCGGTGGCTTAGCTCTCCCTAATGCCACAAAAGGCCTCACCTTGAGGTGTGGTTGCTCGATGCACACCAACGCCACAAATGCCTCACCCCAAGATGCGGGAGTCACACCACACACCGAGCGCCACGAAGGCGCCTCACCTTATTCTCCGGTGACCCTCGCCACAAAATCCTAGGTCACGGTTCCACTAAGGGATTTTCTTCGAGGCGGAAACCGGGCCTTACACAAAGCTTGGGGAACGCATCCACAACTTAATTGGAGGCTCCCAAGAAATTTCCACAAAGGTCTAGAATCCGTCTAGGGTTCCAAGAACCCAAGAGTAACAACTTTCTTGCTTTCATTTCCACGAATCACCGTGGAGAACTCAAACCAATGCACCAAATGTAATGGCAAGAACACCACAAAGATGCTCAAGTACTTCTCTCTCAAATTCCAACAAAGCTACAAAAGCTATTGGGGGAATAAGAGAGGAACAACAAAGGAATTCACAAAGAACACCAAGATCATGATCTAGAGAGTTCCACTCACAAAGAGATGGATTTGATTGGTAGAAATGTAGATCTAGATCTCCTCTTCCTTTTCCCTCAAAAGGATTCAAGAATCATTGGAGGAGTAGAGGGATATGGAAAGCTCTCAAGGTCAAAAATGGTGTGGAGAGAGAGAGGAAGAAGCAACAGCTCAAGGAGGAAGAAGGGGGTATTTATACCCCCCCCCCCCCAAGAAAAATCGAGCCATTGGGGCAAAACAGGCCGGAATTTCCGACCCATACTTAGGCCGGAATTTCCGCCCCCCACCGAAATTTCCGGCCTGGAAAGTGAAATTTCCGGCAAAATTTCTGGGGGGGGGGGGATCCAGGGGCTCATATTTCCGGCCTGGAGAAAAACTGGCAGAAACAACAAAACGAAAAAGACCATAACTTGAGCATCCGGACTCCGATTGTGATGATCTTGGGCTCGTTTCGAAGCTAGTAACAATCTATACAAGATCATGCAGGAAACTATCATAGTCCAGTAAGTTAGGATAGAAATAAATGATGAAAGGTTTGACCTACCTAAAAAAGACATACCGGTTAAACCTCCAACCTCGAAAATGCAACAAGTTGCCCGTGCAAAAACCATTCTCGATGAACTAGAGTTTGTCATGAGAATAATCACAAGCTCTAAAAAAATCACATGGATAAGATCCAAATAACAACCAAGAAATATGATGTAAGATGCAAGGGTTTGAGCTCTCTCCGAATGATACGATCGAGTTACTCACTCGAGAGCCCTCTTGATAGTACGGCAACTAAACTATAAAACAATATCCAACTAAACCATGAGACCGGTGAGAAAGAAACACTATCAAGAGCAAACCTTAACCTTGCGCATTCCACTTGAGCTTGATGATGACGTTCTTGACCGCAACAAGATGGAATGCCTTTCTTGATTGTGCTTGCTTGATGAAGTCATGCGAATTGCTCCCCATACTCCACTATGGGTGAGTTGCTTCTTCGGCGCATCTTCACATATCCATGATCGCCATATGGATGATAATATTCAAGAAAATGATCTCTTCAAGATGGCTTGTCTTGAACTTGCACTTCATTTCTTCATTCTTCATCGTTGATGCCTTGAAGTTAATTTTGAGGGCTCACTTCATCTTCATCTTCAAGACATACTTGACACTTGATCTTCTTCATTTGCTTCTTAATTCAATCTTGAAGCCAACATATGGTTCAAGCATTGCCTATCGACAACTCCTGCAAATATAACTCAATGCAAACATTAGTCCATAGGGATTATGTAAGGGTATTTTACCCTTATCCAATATTTTGGTAACTATGAGATCGTGCTAGAGTATTTGGTCTAATACAAGTCTACTAGATGATTCTAAGGTATTAGCCAAAGAGGTATAATGGTGTATCAATGGAACAAGAAGGCAATGGGAGACCCCCCCCAATTCGATGAAAAATCAACAAGGGGTTTCTGCCTCGGCCGGTCTGTGGCCCGGTCAACCGGCCGTGGCACCGGCGTCGATCCGGTCTCTAGCCCGGTCGACCGGGTGCAGGACCGGGCGCTCCGGCGTCCAACCGGCTACCACGCCTGAGCCAACCGGACGATGTCCAGTATGCCAAAAAGATCATCCAGTCTGGATCCGGTCCCCGGCCCGGTTTGGACCGGCCGGTCCAGTCCCTGGCCCGGTCTGACCGGGCCATGCGCCGGCCGGTCCGGTCCCTGACCCGGTTGACCGGGTTTCTCGGGCAAATGCTGACGTGGCAAGTGAGCAACGGCCAGAATTCAAGTGACATTATAAATGCCCCTTCTTATACCTATGAAGGGGTAGGCACTACACTACAAGTTGTTCTTGAGCTCTCTCTCTCATACTCCATTGTTAGAAACACCAAAAGCCTCATATCTCCCTCCTCCTCCACCCAAACTCAAACCCCTCCGGGGAAACGATAGAGGAGGACTCGATCTACTGTTCTACCAAGCCAAATATCATCCCCTTGTATTCATCAAGAAGCTTGCTCTCTAGGGTTTTTTGGAAACCCTAGGTGGGAAAGAGTGGTCCGGAAGCATCCGGGCTGTGGATTTGCTCCTGACAAGATTGTGAAGGTTTGGAGGCTACCTCAAAGTCTACCACAAGTGAGTGAGCTATTCCTTCGTGGGACAGGCTCCGGAGAATAGGGTGAGCCTTCGTGGAGTGGGGAATCCTTCTTGGGATCTCCACCCCTCCAAATGTGACGTACCTTCTTGCAAAGGAAGGGAACACGTGAATAAACCCTCGTCTCCGCGTGCTATCGGTTATCTCTAACCGAACTCCTTACTTGTGTTATAACTGCCTGTGAGAGCCTTCGTGCTCGAGTTACTTGTATCCTCATATAGGTTTTCTCACCTAGTTTGCATTAGGCTCACCTTTATATTACGTAAAGCCTAATATTGCAAAGAAAGAATTAAAATCTGTAGAAACCTATTCACCCCCTCTAGGTTTACCATCTCTGAACTTTCAATTGGTATCAGAGCCTGGACTCTTTTTAAGAGCCTCACAACCTTAAGAGTGAGATGGATAAACTATTCGAGGGTCTGGACGATGATTCTAACCTTTCGGTTAAGGAGATGAAATCCAGATTCTTGGCATATGATGCTGAGAAAAAGAAAAAGGAGGATGAGGTCCAAAGCCAAATGGCACAAATGACTGCCATGCTTAAGAGCCTGACTAGTGGAACTTCTAGTGGGACTTCGGTTCCTCTGGAAGGATTCCATCAAGTCAATCATGACTATCCCAAAAACACTTCACCCATGACTCATATAAACCATAGTGGGAATGTTCCCCATTTTGATGGAACTCACTTTCCTTTTTGGAAATCTTATATGGAATCTCATATTCGCAGCTGCAGTGTGGAGTTATGGGAGATCATTGTTGATGGATACCGGAAGCCACAAGATCCCGCTCGGTTAACCTCCACCGAATTCTACAACCGTCAACTCAATGCCTCAGCACGTGACAAGATTAGGAGTGGCATCAACCGCAAGCTCCTTGATCAAGTCAATGACATTGACTCCGCTAAAGAGTTATGGGATCAAATCGTAGTACTCCAAGAGGGAACCGATTTGATCCAATCAGCTCTTTACGAGTGCGCAAAGCAAGAGGCCACTATGTTCATGATTCGAGAAGGAGAATCCGTGGCCGATGCCTATGCAAGGCTTGGTACTCTTAGAGTGAAGGTCAAGGGACTTGGATGTGAGAAATACAATGACAACTTTGAGATGAATGAAGCATTCATAAAGTCCAAGGTCATTGTCATTATTGCAGTCAAGCAAGAAGAAACCAACCTTGCACTCAACTTGAAAATCATTACCAAGAGTGCTGATCTGAACGTCGATGACCTTGTCTCCTATGTGGCCGCCAATGAGAACATGGCCAAGTCAGGAAAAAGGCTCATGGCAATGAACCGTGTTGATGAAGCCTCACACAACCATGAAGCCTCACACAACCATGAAGCCTCACACAACCTTGCCCTCAAGGCTAGAGCTGTCTATGAAAGAGAAGAAGTCTATGAAGTTGAAGAAGATGAAGAGATGACTTCAACTAGTGACATGGCCACCGACTTTGTTTTCTTTGCCAAGAAGTACAAGGCAAAGTTTCCAATGCTCCTCAACGAGAAGAAGAAGAGAACCTGCTACAACTGTGATGAAGATAGCCACTTTGCAAATGAGTGCCCTTATGCGAAAAGGGTGGACAAGCCAAAGTTTATCAAAGGGGTCAAGCCAAGGTTGAAGCCAAACCCAATCAACGATCGATTCAAGAAGAACAAGGGAAGAGCCTTTGTTGGGGCCGAGTACATGTCCGATGAAGAAGAGGAAGATGAGGAGAAGGAGGCCGGAGTGGTCGGTTTGGCTTTCTCCAAGCCCGGGTCACTCTTCACATATGACTACTCCAAGGATTACTCCACGGAGAATGATGGTGGTTCTTCCTTCATGTCAAGAACTACTCAAGATGATGACTCCGATGACTCTCCCTCCTCTACAATCTTTGGCTCTTGTCTAATGGCAAGAGAAAAAAGGTAATGGAATACCCACCTTCCTTATCTAGTGTTCTTGATGATGAAACTGAAAATCAAGAAGAATTAGCTATGCTTAAAGAACTTTACAAAGTTAGATGCACCCTTCGTGGTGAAGCTCTTGTCAAGTTTGATTCTTGATGGACTCCGTCAAAGAAAAGGATGAGTCCATTGAGGAATTAGAATATCATTTGAATGATAAAGAACGGAGATTCGATCTCCTAAGACAAGAGCTAAAAACTGAAAGGTGCATATCTTAAGGCCTTAAGCAACAAATTGAAACCTATGAACTAGATAAAGTTAAGGATCTTGAAACTATTGAAAGGGCTCAACTATTGGCCCAAGAGTTCGATGCTTCAAAGAAGGAGCTTGAAGTTGCTCATGCTTCTCTCACTAGGGATCTTGACCATCTTGAAAGAGCTAATAAGCTTGGATGAGCTCAAGAAACTTGGAGAGAACCATGACCTACTTCAAGAAACCTACAAAAAGGCTCTTGGATCAATGAATGATATCATTGTTGCTAAAGATGTGGCTAGTTCCTCCACCTCATTTACTCATGAGCATGCTAAACTTGTAGAGGAACATGTTCGTTTACAAGAGGAATTATCTTTGCATGTTGAGACCAATGCATATCTTGAATCCTTGGTGACCAAATATGGCCTCGACTATCATCCTAATGAATCCTCTTGTGAGCAAGCAACTATTCTTGAGGAAAATGTTAGGTTAACAAAGGAACTTGCAAAGTTCACCACCGCCAAGAATAAGATGGGATTGGATGACCTCTTGAGTAAGCAAAGGTCAAACCATCAAAAGTTTGGACTTGGATATGTTCCCAAGTCCCACAAGAAGAATAACTACAAGAAGGAGAAGCCCGCTCAAGAAAAGAACAAGAAGGTCACTAATGATGGCAAAGCCTCAAAGGGCAAAGCCACTAGTGGTGACCGCATGGGGCCAAACAATCACTATGATTTATTTGTTTATTATGGTGATGTTTATGCTAACTATGTTGGCCCTCGTAATGGCTATGCTTATAGAGGGTACTCAATTTGGGTACCAAAAGATATTGTTGCCATTGCAAAGGAACCCATTAATCAATGGGTTCCTAAATCCTCTACTTGATTTTGTAGGGGTATTCCTCCGATGGTCCAAAATGGGTGTTTGATAGTGGATGCACCAATCATATGACCGTAGGAAGAGGTGTGCTTGACCAATTCATTGAAGATGTAAACAAGAAGTCAAGCATCACCTTTGGTGACAATTCAAAGGGAAAGGTACTTGGGTATGGCAAGGTGGCAATCTCTAAGGACTTGTGCCTTGAGACGGTCATGCTTGTTGAATCCCTTGGCTATAACTTGCTTTCTATGTATCACCTTGCGGATGCCGGTTATAATTCATATTTTACTAATTATTGTGTGAAAGTCTTTAGGAGTGACAATCTCAAATTGGTCCTCGTTGGATATGTGGAGAACAACCTTTATGTGGTTGACCTCTCGAAAGAGAGCCCCTCTCCCTCCACATGTCTAATGGCGGCCAAACATGACGAAGGTTGGTTGTGGCATCGCCGCCTTGGTCATGTTAACATGAAAAATCTTAAACAACTCCTAAAGGGTGAGCACATTGTTGGACTAACTGGCATTTCTTTTGAGAAAGATCATGTTTGCAGTGCATGTGTAGCCGGAAAGCAACTCAAGAAGAAACATCCTATCAAGAGTATCGTCACCACATCTAGGCCTTTGGAGCTCCTTCATTTGGATCTCTTTGGGCCATCACATTATGATACTCTTGGTGGGAGCAAGTATGGACTTGTCATTGTTGATGATTACTCAAGATACTCTTGGGTATTTCTCCTTAAGTCTAAGGATGAGACCCATAGAGAGTTCATCACCTTCGCCAAGAAGGATCAACGTATGTATGAATCCGAGATCAAGGCGATTATGACCAACAATGGCACCAAGTTCAAGAACTACACCATGCAAGAGTTTGTTGATGATGAGGGCATCAAGCATGAGTTTTCGGCGCCATACACCCCTCAACAAAATGGTGTTGTTGAAAGGAAGAACCGGACTATCATTGAGATGGCAAGAACCATGTTGAGTGAATTCAACTCACCCCACAACTTTTGGGGAGAAGCCATCTCTACTGTTGTCCACTACTCCAACCGGCTCTTCCTCCGCCCCCCTCCATAACAAAACTCCATACGATCTTCTCACAGGTAACAAGCCTAATGTCATGTACATTCGTGTCTTTGGATGCAAATGTCTTGTTAAGAACAACAAAGGGAAGCTCGGTAAATTTGAAACTAGAACCACTGAGGGCACATTTGTTGGATATGCGGAGAACTCCCACGCATATAGATACTACAACAAGTCCACTGGGGCTATTGAAGTATCTTGTGATGTGGTGTTCTTGGAGGATAATGGCTCCCAAGTGGAGCAAGTTGTTCCATGTGTTGCAGGTAATGATGATCCTTCTAATGCCATCAAGCTTTCGGCATTGGACACATCCGGCCCACAGAAGTTCACACTGATGATCAAAGTGATGAAGTAGAATTATCAAGCACATCCCAAGTGGAGCCTAGATCAACTCAAGCTGAACCATCAAGTACAACTCAAGAACCATCCTCCACTCAAGTTGAGTCACATTCCGAAGAACAAGAATAAAGTCCTCATCCCACTAAGCAAGACCATGATGATGATCAAGAAACATCCTCAACCCATGATCAAGCTCAAGTGGTCCCTCATGATCAAGTACTAGCAAGATATGAGTTCATTGATCATGAAGGAACCATTCGGAAGATCAAGGCCACTACAAGGGCAAGTGACATGAAAGTAGATCAAGTCCTTGGTAGCATCTCAAAAGGAGTGGTAACTCGTAGACACCATGCATTACTTATCACTTATTGTCAACACCATGCTTTGTGTCTAGTTTTGAACCACTCAAGGTACATGAAGCCTTGGTTGATCCGGATTGGGTAATTGTCATGCAAGAAGAATTGGAGTGTTTCACTCGTAATGAAGTATGGTCCCTAGTTGAGAGACCCAAGGATCATCGCATCACTGTTATTGGGACCAAATGGGCATTCAAGAACAAGCAAGATGAGAATGGCATTGTCATACGAAACAAAGCAAGGTTCAGGCGCAAGGGTTTGCCCAAATAGAAGGTATGGATTTTGAGGATACCTTTGCGCCGGTAGCCCGTCTTGAAGCTATTTGTTTTTTGCTTGCATTTGCATCTTTCCACAATTTCAAACTATAACAAATGGATGTGAAAAGTGCATTTTTTTTAATGGTACCCTAAAATAAACCGCTTATGTGGCTCAACCCCCGGGTTTCGAAGACCCACGCCGACCCAACCACGTGTATTTACCCCATAAGGCACTCTACGGTCTCAAGCAAGCTCCACGTGCTTGGTATGAGTTCCATAGGGATTTCTTACTACATGATGGGTTTTGCATGGGTACGGTCGATTCCACCCTTTTCACCAAACGGGTTAAAGGGGTGGCTTATTTATATGTCAAATATATGTTGATGATATTATATTTGGTGGAACTAACCCCAATCATAACAAAGCTTTTGAGCTATTGATGACTAGGAAATTTGAGATGTCCGTGATGGGAGAGTTGAAGTTCTTCCTAGGCTTCCAAGTGAGGCAACTTTCAAAAGGCACCTTCATCTCTCAAGAAAAGTATGTGAAGGTCATGCTCAAGAAGTTCAACATGACCAATGCAAGCTCAATGAAGACACCCATGCCCGTAAAGGGGAAACTTGGCTCATGTGACGGTGAGAAGGATGTGGATATAAAGGTATATCGCTCCATGATAGGATCCTTGCTCTACCTTTGTGCCTCTAGGCCGGATATCATGCTAAGTGTAGGGATGTGTGCTCGTTTTCAATCTGCTCCTAAGGAGA